>NC_040037.1:19272196-19378289 GCF_003713205.1 Coffea eugenioides
CGTTTTGTGATGACAATTAATGGTTGTCACTGAAAAGTTAGCTGCTTTGAGTCAATTGTGACAACCTTCAATGTCGTGACTAAACAACCTCATTTTGTGACGACTTTTTGTTGTCACTAGGAAATGTTGTCACTAATGACCTTTTTTCTTGTAGTGAATTAGCCAAGACCACACGCAAATGATCTCCAGCATAACGAATTCCACAAGGCGATCCAAAAAACTTCCACATGACCATCACCAGCTCCCCTTCCAAAAACAATTGTTGTACCGTTTCAGCTTCAGAGTCCACGCAGCAAAAACATTTGGATGGCATATGAAACTAAAACTTAGTCAGCACATCATCCAAATGCAACCCACCCCTGATCAATCGCAACATAAAAAATGAAATTTTCAATGGCACCTGCGTATGCCAACATTGTTTAGACATGAATGAAGAATACAAAGCATCCCGTATCTCCCGGAAAGCAGAGAATAAAGAGAACCTGCCCGATGTAGATACAACCCAAGTCATGGCATCTGGAACATCCCTTGAAGGAACAGCCATACCCGCAATTTCTTGAACAACCTCCACTGGCAGCAGTTGACCCAACAAGATTATATTCCACTCACCATTGTCAATAACATCTTTGAAAGACAGATTTCCTTGCACCTTTAGGAGATCATATATTTACCGTTCTTATATAGTGATATAAATTTACCATTCTCATAGTAATGCATTGATCCAAGTTATCATTGGCGTCTGCCTAGTGATTAGGGGAAGGCTCATTGAATTCTCTTCGCTATCAGATTCAAGATTTAAATTTTGTACACAACAATTGAGATTGAAAGGGCATGGGAAGGAGTAGGAAGGTATTTAGAAAAAAATGTTGATCCAAGTTAACTTTATGACTTATTCAACATTGGTACCGAGAAAATTAACAGAGCAAGGTTGATCTTTAGAACATTTAATTGAAAAACATGCATATTTCACATCAGAGTTACTCCTATTGTATTTTATTTCGAGACAAATGACATACAAACACCATGATCATTCCACTGCATTCTTAAGCATCCTAGAGCATTTAGAGCATTCCTAATATCTTGCCCAAGGTAGCTAGGAGCTACGGAACTCTTTGTATGTGAAAGCTCCATAAAGTATAAATAGGAGGATTTCCTTTGTCAGTCAAAGCCGTTGCAGGTTCTATTGCGACATCATTAGATGGAGCCAAGAACATTGCGATGGTTGTTCAAGCTTTTGTGTTTGTTACCACTCGATGTTTAGGACTAATGAACAAATCATTACTAATTACTCGTATCATTTACGAAAAAGATGGATACCTAACAAGGGGTATACATGATTGTTGGCAAGAATTATAGTTCAATGAGCTTCAGGATAATACGTACATTTAATAGGAGACCACAAATGATGATTAATGCATCAAGCAAAAGTTCAACACCAACCCCACTGTTTTCTTCCCTGAAGAACTGAAGTCCAAGTATTGTGCCTGATGAAGCATAGTTATGAGATTAAGATCATAGTGTTTTGGCATTCCCAGTCTAAGAACAGCTGAACTTTGATTAGCTCATCTTCAAAGTAGCCTATGAGTCCCAAACTCCCAATCCTCCACAAATCAGATCCAAAATCCTCAAGAGAAACTTCCGTGCTTCAACACATTATGTACTTATGACATCCCTAAAAAAAGGTTGTATGAATTGTGGTGCTAATCATTGTAACGGAATTCCTAACTTTATTCTTATTTAAATAAGTTGGGTCATATGTAGAGGCTTTACCGGTATCTGGTAGGCTTTTCGGGCAAAGATTGAATACTATCCTCCACAGGATGGCAACTGTGTGTGACGTTATCACTCCAGTAGTAAAAATCTTCTTTGTGATAATTTAAAGTGCTTGAGAAGATTCTACAGATTTGGCTGATGTCGCTGTCGTTGGAGTAAAAGCCTAGCAGCCTAAAGAACTCCTGGATAACATTCATTGTCTCCTCCATTAAGCCTTCAGAAACTCCATGATTAATGACCTGAACTGACAGCATTTACTTATGAGTAGCAAGATTGATAATGCGTTCCAAATAATGGTCTTAGACAATCATCATCAAGGATTATGTTTAGTTTTTCAGTTCAAACATAACTAGTACTATGAACCTGAAAGAATCCAAATTCTTGGCTTGCTTTCATAACTGCTCAATGACTTCAGCTTGTTCAAGCCTGCAACTTCCTCAAGGTCAATGGTTGGAATGTTTTGTAAGACTTGCCTCCTTTGGTAATTATGACCCACATGATTGATTTTAAAGTGTTGATATTTTAATTAATTGATTGATATTTTGTTAATAATTAATTAGTATCTCTCATTAAATAATGATTGGTGATTGATATTCTAATTAATTGATTGACATTTTGTCAATAATTAATTAGTATCTTTCATTTGTTAATGATTGATTGATATCTACTGTTAATTGATGTCTTATTCAATCTATTAATCAATCAAATTAATCAATTAGTCAGAAAATATTATTTCAGTTATAAATTTTGACAAGATTTCCTTGATGGAAGGAAATCCTAGGGATTTTTGTATTTACCAATAAGGGTCCCTAACCTAACCTACAAAAAACCTGTGGCATTTCATCAGTTGTACACTTTTTGGTTAGGTATTAATTAGAAGATCCTTACTCTAAATTCTCTTTCTACTTTTCTCTTCTTCTACACATCTACATTGTTTCTTTGTCCACATAGACAAGAATAAGGCAAGAAGTCAAGGGAGTTGTAAGGATTAAACTCTGTTCAACAATAATGACTGGAGGTAAATCATTTAAATTTCCACTGCTTAGTATAATTTATTTGTAATTATTTGATTTGCATGTCTTTGTAGTATGGAATATGCTTCCCTGGTCTCCATTCTGGAGGAAAGACATGTTTCAGGCGCGGCTTTTGGCACATTGGTCAAGTTTGACATAAGCACATCCATCTGTAATTGCTTGGTTTGCAAATGCACGTATGGATTTCAATGTACAATTAGGTGAAGCTATAAATAGAACTTCATTAATGAAAAATTTTTCCCATTCAGTTTTAAGTTTGCAAGTTGATTTATATTACAGAACTTTAATGATTGAGAGAAATTTATCACGGTTCATATCAATTGCTTAGCAAATCTAGCAATTGGTTTTTGATCAATGAAATATCATCAATTGGACAAATATGGATCTCAAGTTTTATTTGGATTTCATTTAATGTGGAATTAGTAGGTTACATAGATCTTATTTGAAATATTTTCATTGGTTAAAGATTAACTATTAGGTTTGCCAAATAGTTGGTTTGGAATGTGATAAACTTTTTCATTAACTAAGTTGTGTAATTTCATGCCATCCATTGAAATCAAACCTATTACCTAATAATTGGTTTGTCTTCGAGATAGGATTGGAGTTCATGTAATAGTGACATCAAAATGAAACAAGAAATTGCACTAATAATTTCAGATTTCAAACTAGAATTAAACAATGCTTAGCCTAAACATCCTTTCATTTTCCATATACTTTGTACCTGCAACAAAAAATACCACCATACTTTTAAACTGGAACAGCACCCAAAATTTTTGCATCACCAATTAACCGCTTGCTATATGGCGTGTGTTGCGCTATGTCCAAAAGTTGCCTGCGTTGGACGGAATAGGAAGGCTCCAGTGCTCTTGTGGTCAGTTGCGTAGAAGCAAAGATCATCTCAGCATTTAAGCAGTGCCATACCCCCCCCCCACCCACATTCCAACATAAATTGACACTGACAAAATCACATCAATTGGTTGTCCTTACAAAATCTAAAACTAATTTTTTTTTTTTGTTTTTGCTGTGACTAGTAATTTATGTCAATATAAGTATGATTCGCATGCTAAGAAGACTATAGTCTAATGGCTAAGGTTGAGACTCCATAATTTAGAGATTTTGGATTCAAATCTCCCTGCTCACTCTTCCTGTGTTAAAAGAAAATTAAAAAGAAAACAGAAAAAGCATGACTCCTGTGAGTTATAACCAGATTCATCTTGAAAGTAGTCCAAGACGGCAGCAAAAGTGACATAAGTTGGTAGCCGCTAATGGTGTTGGCTATCTAAACATTACGATATTTGAAGCTATTTTTTTTCCGTGATTAATTAACTATTGTGGTATTAATTGTGGGTCCTGCAACTACATAAATAACAGAAATGATATAAAAATTACACATGTTGTCTTTTATTCAACTTTGGGCGACAAAATTGCTTTTTTTTTTTGGGTGAAAGAGACATAGTCAAATAATTCCACATTCCTCTTCAACATAGTCCAAGACATTAGCAAAATTGGCATACACCGTTATTGCATTGGCTTTTGCCTATCTAATTAATAGATAAGAGAGATGATATAAACAATTACGCATTACTGTCTTTGTTTCAACTTTGGGCAAAAAACCAAGTTCTTTCCTTTTGTTTTTGTTGAAAGATATATAATTACAGAATATTTTATGACAAACTGGGGCAAGATGCTCTGTCATCATCTGAAAGCTATTTTTTGGCCTTTCCTGGTTGAATATTAGGTAAGTTTTCCAATCCAAATAACGTTTCAATTGTGAATTTGGCATTGCTATTTGTGCCTGATGCTCAATATCTAGATTAATTAACATTGGAACTTTAGACAGTAGAATTACACATCAAGTTTGAGAGTTAAATTCACTAATGCAATCAATAAAAGGTAGTTTGGCTTTATATACTATTAGTTTTCATTACTTTTTAGATATTGTTATTGTCCCATTTTTGAAAATCTCTAAGATGGTCATAATGGTTTGTCCATTTTATTTATGTTTATTAGGGCTAATTTTCATAAATACTACAAGCAACACCTGCATTGTAGGTGTGGTAGGTGTGGTAGTTATTAAGAATTTAAACTAATTACCAATAGAGGATAATAACAGATTCCTTAATGTAGTAATTTAATCTACATAATAATTTTCTTTATAGAGAAGGCAAAAATCCGAAACTGTTTATCCTTCATACTACAACTGACATTGTATACACTATCAGGTCTACATGTAAAAGAACTAATCTTAATTTAAATTTAAATTTTAAATTTTACACATGTCGCATACATTCAAACTGGATACTGTATACATTGAATTTATAGTGGTCATTGATGGGATCAGGCACTAACAGTTGCACGAGTAACTATTTTAGGAGGTTGAATTCATCAGGCACTAATAGTTGCACGAGGAACTATTTTAGAAGGTTGAATTCTAAGAGTTAACTTCTTTAAAAAGTTGAAGGGGTAGTATAATCATTTCTAAACAGTGTAACATCATCCTTATACTGTATAAGAAGGAGTTGAAGTTTGAGTGTTGACTTTGTTTCCTTCTGCCGGAGAAAGTGAAATATCCTTTTTGATTCTTTATTATGTGACATTAGTTGCAGATAGTTGCATAAGTACTATTAAGCTCTTCTTAAATACTATTAAGTACTATTAAGAAGTTGGGTTTTCACTCATTGGTGGGATATACTTCAGGAAGTTATGTAGGGGCATCTCGTATTACTGAATAGAGCACCCACTCTAGGTATACAGGCATTCCAGCCTGTTTTAGTAGAAGGACGTGCTGTTTCTTTTGCCTCTTCATGGATATATAGTATTCGCCATTAAACTGCAATTGCAATCAAATTACTTATTCATTCTCTGCATAACCATTACCTTAGTTACTCCTCCACGTTGAACGAATGGCTATGGCCGTTTCTCTCTTGTGCTTTTGTTAGGCTTCATATATATCACGGGTCTCTAAAATCAAATTAACTTCTTTTGTGATATTTGGATGCAGGTATGGCTTCTCTTTTTAATTGAGGTGAGTTCATTGATGATTGTTAATGGGAGCACAAAAGTTGTCCAAGTGTTGATCCTGTTGCTAGAATTCGAGCATGGTGAAATGTCCTCTATTACGTTCGTTTCAGTGAAGTCAAAGGGATCAATTTCTCAAATTCCTAGGGTTTTCAAGTTCACGATTTTGCAAAACCAAGCTTCAAATCAAGACTTTGAAGATGTTGATGGGAAATCCGTGCCCAAAACCCTAATTCATGAAGCAGATCAAGGAGCAGATACTTTACTAAGTTGGCATTGTCTATTTCTCTTAGGAGCATTTGATAAAAGTGAAATATAAAAATTGAAATTTGATTCCATTAAATTATTGAATTGTTAAGTATTAAATCAAATACATTTGAGTGTATATCACATTATCACTTATTTTTTAGAGTAAGTTTTACCTAGGAAATTTGGTATCACTGAATTAATTTAGATGTTCAATTTTTTTTATCAAATATGTCTGAAAATATTAAGATCTGAATCCATTATATTTAAATGCTAAATTGGGTTATCAAATAGGACCTTAATTTCTTAGTTATTTAGTCGATTGTGTTAATAATAAATTGTGCCAGCTTGCATGTAAGTTGGAACCACATAGTTGTGGTTTTAATTGAGTTGTTTTGGGCCTTTTAGGTTAATAAAATAATTTGGTCAGTTTAAAACTTAAGTTGGGCCTTAATTAGTTAGTTCTTAGTTGGTTAGTTAAGTAGTTAAGTTTTGGCCCTTTTGGATTTGTACTTTAGCTATAAATAGTCGAACTCTTTGCTTTGATTAATAAAGACAATAGAGCGAACCAATTTTCCAACATTAAACATGCCTGTTTCCTTCTTGCCTTCTTTATGAGCCATCCTTGAACACCTTAAAGTGGTGCTAAGGCGCTTATCGACTTATTAATCAAATAGTCACTTTGATTCTGGCGTCATCTACCAATCAAATGTTCTTGAGCCATTCCTTGAGCATTTTGATTTCCGCTGTCTAAACCTTGATATCCATTCTAGATCCTCGGGGCTTGTGGTGCTACAAGTTATATTTGAAATAAGGAGAAGAATGTATCAGCTGGTATTAGAGTTAGTTGAAGGTATCAAAGTTATATCTCTTTTAGTTTTCTTGTTGGTGTCTTTGTCGTTCTTATTCTAGAGTTCTAGGGTTTTGTCTTTTGAGTCAAAAAAAAAAAAGAAGTTACTAGTCATTCATAGTACTGTTCATCCGTGTTATTGTTCATCTCGAAAAAAAATTATGTTTAAAGTATTTCTTGGAAATCCAAAGTTCTTACCTAGGGTTTCTTCATGAGTCTTGGGTTGTGTGAGCTATTTGCACTTGATACTTGAAACCCTAAATTTTCGTTCTTAAAGTTCTGGAAATTTTTTTAGGGAAATCTTGGCTGTTTATGTCTGTTTCTTGAATCTTTCTTGAGTTTCTTGAATTTCTTGATTAAATTCCAGAACTTCTTAAAGATCTTGAAACAATCTTTAAGGTTTCTTGAATTCTTGTGTTCAAACTTTTCGAATCTTGAAATTCTTGAAATCTTGAAAATTTAGGGCTTGTCTTTTACGAGTTTCGTCACAAGATTGGCGGCGCTCTTATCAATTTTCCTACTTTCATTTTGGGTATTTTTTTAGTTTACAAGGAATAGATTTACATACTCATCTGCAAATGAACTATATATGGTTGTAACTGGAATTGCATTATTTAACCTGTTAATTTCTCTCTTGTTTTTTTCCCTGTATGTGAGGCTGTTGTTATTCTCCAAACCTAGCTTTATTGCATATACCTTGAATAAGGTTGGTAATTTCATCACTGGACTCATAATCTGTCAAATTCAGTTACTTTGACGTGAACACTAGCTTCTTTTTTTTTTTCAAAAAACACTACTTTTATTGCTCAATCAAAAAATTAGAAGCCGAGCACTAGACTGGTCGTCAAGATGATCCCTTGATAGTTCTAATAGAGGGAAAGCCTAGCATATCCATCCTAACTTCCCCTCTCGCTAGCCGTGGAAGAGAACAGAGGTGGTGATACACCCTTACAGGATCCTGCGGATGCAGGATACCTACATTAGCTAATATGTCAGCCACTTTGTTGGCTTCCCTAAAACAATGGGAGAACTGTGTAGGATCCGCAACTAACTGCCATATTTGCTGCACTTCCCTTTGAATGTGCCATGGGCACTGGAACTGCCGTTGTAATATACCCACTAGTACCAGCGAGTCTGTCTGCACTCGAACCTGCACAAAGCCTCGTTGAGAGCATAAGCGTAGCCCCGTTAATAACGCTAATGCTTCAGCGCGCAAGCTAGTATTGACCCTCAGGGAAACCCACTAACACCCGACCATTTGACTCCCGTAGTATTCCACATCCACCACTTATTCCGGGATTCCCCTTCGAGCACCCATCCGTATTCAGGGATAGGAACCCCCTTCCAGCTGCCTGTCACCTAACCAAACAGACCCAACGTAATGAAGACGGCTGAGATAGCCTTTCAAAGAACTGATCAAAATTCCGCGCTACAATCACATGCAGAAATTTAACCTCAACCGCCTTGGTAATGTCCTGGAGAATGCCATGACAAATCTCCCCACTAGTCATTTTGACCCCTTCCCAAATTGATTTGTTCCGTGCCTTCCAGATATGCCAACAGATGAAGCTTGGCAGAATAGAAACCACAAAACGTCTCTGAGCATCCGAACGCGCAGACAGCCACCAAGCAACCAATCTCTCCCGCAGTGGGACTGTAGGTAGACCTATTCCGCACGGGGTGCCGAAGATGTCCAAAATCTCTACCGCTAGTTGGCCCGTTGAGAAACTGTGGTCAATCGCTTCCCCAGCCGCCATGAAGCAACAGAAACATTTTGAAGGTAATTGAAAGCCAAATTTACCCAATATATCATCCAGCGGTAGCCTCCGCATCAATAGACGTAACATAAAGAAAGAGACTTTCAGTGGGAGCTGAGGGAGCCAAATGTGGGTTGAATATCCAAGAAGGGTTCTGAGCTTGCCTTACCTCTTGGAAAGCGGAGGTCAACGAGAAATTTCCTGAAGGTATTAACACCCACACCACCTCATCTGGTCTCTCACCCTCCGGGGTCGGATGATATAGGATCATGGCTGTGATGTCCCTTGGGAGGTATTGTGCTAGCAACACCGAGTTCCACCTTCCATCTACCAAAAAGTCCCTGAACGATAAATCCCCCTTAACTGGGGCTTTAAGGAAAAGAGCTTCGTTGCCCAGCCAGTTATCATACCAGAAGTCACAGGTCCCGGCATTCACCAACCAGTGCATAGACAACTCCGCTTCCCTGCTGACATTGATTAACCGTTTCCAAGTTGCTAATGCACCCGCAATAAGCTCTACCTGACAAGGGTGAGAACGCCTACAATATTTCGCACGTAAGAACCGTGCCCATAAAGGCGTTCCCGTACAGAATTCCCACCAGAGTTTATAAGAGAAGGCTGTGTAAACATCCCTTAATAACCTAAAATCGACGCCCCTCTCCTCCGTCGAATAACACAACTGCTCCTAGCGGATACAATACCTGGCCTCCATCTTTGTCGAGCCCCATAAAAAGCCCGCACAAACCCTCTCAATTACTCTGAACACCGAAACCGGCATTACTGCGGCCGATAGTAAATGCAATGGGATAGATGAAAGAACATGTTTGATGAGAATGATCTTACCCTCCTGAGACAAAACCTTGGACTTCCATGAAAGGATTCTGCCGAGTATTGCTTGACTCACCTCACTGTAGTATGAAGCCTTACTCTTCCCAAAGTACAATGGGAACCCCAAGTAACGAATAGGTGTTTGCTGCCTTGGAAAACCAGTGATATGCTCAATTACCCTCCGTCGAGCAGCCTGTGCGGAGGGATGCACGATATACCCACTTTTTTGGCCATTCACCAACTGACCCGAGGATTGTTGGTAAAGCTCTAGCACCCGCACAATATCCTATAGGGCTCGAGCATAACCGTTTGCAAATATCAGTACATCATCAGCGAAAGCCAAGTGTGTCACAGGAGGACAGCCTAGCGGGACTTTAAAACCCCGATAGCCATGATGTACCACTAGGTTGTTTAATGCCCTTGAAAGAACCTCCGCCCAATCACAAATAGCACGGGTGATAGTAGATCCCCCTGCCGTAAACCCCTACTTGATTTGAAGAAGCCATAAGAAGCTCCATTAATTATAACCGAGAACCAAACATTAGAGATTAACCTCCATACCATGTCAATAAATCTTTCCCCAAACCCAAACCGCCGCAGTACATTTATGAGGAATCCCCATGATACACGGTCATATGCCTTGGACATGTCTAATTTCAATGCTACATTTCCTCCCCTAGACGATCTACGTATCCCTGACATTAGCTCTTGGGCGAGAAGATAGTTTTCGGTTATATTCCTGCCCTTAACAAAACCCGTCTGTTGGGGTGAAACAACATTAGGTAGAATACCAGCCATCCTATCAGCAAGGATCTTAGACAATACTTTATTGAAGAAATTGCAAAGACTAATCGGTCTAAACTTCAAAAAATCCTGAGGGTTCGGTCTTTTCGGAAGTAAGACAATAGAAGTAGATGTAATAAATCGAGGGAGCTCAGCCCCGCAGAAAAAGCTCAAAACTGTATTATATACATCCTGACCAATCACCTCCCAAGCAAAAGTAAAAAACTTACCCGTGAAGCCATCCGGGCCAGCTGCACTGTCACCGTCCATTACAAAAATAGTCCTTTTCACCTCCTCCATAGACGGATCAGCCTCTAAGCTACTGTTCTCCTCTGCCGTGATGCTGACAGGGATCATGTGCAATAATTCTGACGAGGATTCCGTCGGTGCAGAAAATAAGTTAGAAAAGTAGCGTACCGCTTCACGCGATATGTCTTCCTCCGCCTCCACCCATATGCCATTCATATCCTTAATACGATGAATTACCCCTTGCAACCTTCTCTGCCTTAGGGCGGCATGGAAGAACTTAGAGTTACGATCACCATGCCGGAGCCACTTAACCCGGGCCTTTTGCTTCCAAAATTGTTCCTCCACTGACAACGCATGGTTAAGCTGTGCTTGTGCTCGATTAAGCTCCACCTGGGCATCCTCCGATGGCTCATTGTCCAACCTTGCTTCCGCCCTAGTCACCGAAGCCTCTGCTTCACGAGACGCAGCAAAAATATTCCCAAACGAGTTCTTATTCCACTCTTGGATAGCTCTCCTTGCAGCAAGTAGCTTGGAGCATAAGACCCTCAAGGGGGAACCGTGACACTCCTGTTGCCAAGTGTTTCGAATAACATCAAGTAAAGATGCTCTAGATGTCCACACATTTAGGAAACGGAACGCATGAGGCTTATCATCTGTACGTGAAGTGAAAGATACTTTCAGCGGAGCATGATCGGATGGGTGTCTAGCCAAATGAGTGACCGACACGACTGACAGTAATTCAGAACACTCCCCATTAACCAATAGCCTATCCAATCGCTTCCAGATCCAAGCCCTGCCTTGGCGATTGTTGCACCAAGTGAAACTCGAGCCAGAAAAACTCACATCAAAAACTTCGGCCTCCTCCATGAAGGTCATAAGCTCCAACCCCTCAGAGCTACAAAAAGGCCGACCTCCTTTTTTTTCGTTAGGGGATATGATCACATTGAAATCCCTACAAATACACCATGACTGGTCACATGGTTTGTCAACCAAAAGTGCTTGCCAAAACTCCCGGCGTTCTTCCAATGTACATTTGGCATGTACAAAAGAAAACAGCAAGGAGCGAGGTAGCCACGGATGATGGACAGCAAGGGAGATATATTGTTGAGAATTCCCAGCTATAGAGCATACTAAGGGAAAATTATAAAAGACCCAGATATCTGCCGACGAATTTACAACTACAACATCAAACGACAACTTTAAACGTATGCATTCAATTTTAGCAACATCAAGTTTCGGTTCACAAATAGCCACCAACTGAACATTATGTAACCGAATAAGATTTTTCAAACGTCTCAAATTGGGAGCTTTGGAAACTCCCTTAAAATTCCAAAAAATGCTGTTAATCATGGGAAAGAACCTGGTATACGTCTGTGGAAGATGTTGAGGTGGAACGCAGCTGCCCTGTCGGACGGAAATAGCGCCCGTATTCCCTTTGGTTTTCCTTGTTTGCGAGATGTCTCCAATTCCCTTGACTGATCAACATTAAGCTCTTTCAAGGGAGAAATACGCAGCTCCACATAACAAATGTTGGGTCGCGGGGATAGGTTGCCTGCTGCCATTGGAATCTGATCATCCGCACTTTGCCCTTCTGCCATGAAATTCTCCCCAGCTTCAGCCGTGACTCCCTCCCTTGCACACAAAGCTGTGGGACGATCCCGTTCAGGTGCGCCATCATCTTGCCTACTCCCCTGCAGGGGAGAAATGTTGGGTTGCAGAGACAGATAACCTGCTGCCTTCTCTGCTCCAGCCTCCACCACCTCAGACGAGGTTCCCACGCTTGCAACCTGAGATGTAGGACGAACCACCCTTTCTGATGTGCCATCACCTTGCCCACTCGACTCCAGCCACACCAAATGCACATCAGCAACCCCACAACCATGCTGGCTACGATTAGGGGGTGTCAGCGCGTCCTCCCTGCTCACCAACTCCGCTGCCGCAGCTGCTGATTCTGGGCTTGGACATCCACTAGCAGGGGTGGGAGGCTGAGCTTCGGTCAGCATAGCTGGGATCGTTTCCGTCACGGGGAGTGCCCCCCAATCCCCCCAGGCTTCGCTGCACCCGCAGGTATTTCCCTGGCCACCTCGGCTGCATCCGCAGCTTCCTGCTGCTGTACAAGAGTTTGCTTACCCTTGTGCATGACCCCAGCACCATCCTTCTTACACTCCTCCACCAAATGCCCCAATCTCCAACAGGCACTGCAATATTTGGGTGTATCGTCAAGCACTATGTTTTGCCAAAAGCCTAGCTCTCCTTCAACAGCCACCCACACCCTGGAGCAAATCGGTTTCAGCAGGTCTACCTCTACGCAAACCCGCGCTACACTCGGTCTCGTGCCCGCTGCGGTTGCCGAATCCAGGAATAGCGGCTTTCTAACTGGAGCTAATATGGAGAATAGCGAATGTTTGTCAAAGTAATGAATGGGGAGGGCCGGCAGAGATGCCCAAACAGGAGCCAAAGCTGACTCCTTCTTCACATGGAAATCCCTAGTCCAACGGAAAACTCGCATCGGATACTTCCCAAGTTGCCACATCCCACATCCCAAGTTGAAATCCTGTTCGGCGGAACACTTGAGAAGAACATGACGATAGTCCAGGAGCCCAACGGAGACTTGATCCTTCAAATTTAGTGTGGAGAAGAACTTGCGAATCCCTTCTAGGCTAGGACGTCCGTGCGAGAATTTCCCCACCAGAGCCCAGCGAAAAGGAGTTGCTAGTTTATCAACCTCTGCTTTGGAGAAGATAACAGCCGCCTCACCTTTATACCTTGTTGCTGTCTTCACCTGTATTGGCGATTCGGCAGGCTAAGAGAACAATTGTGCAAAGGATTTTGCCGCACTTAGTGAGCAGGGAGTTCCATCCGCCAAGGTCGGAAGCGCCGCCGTGGATGAGCCACCAGCCGCCATTGCTGCGCATGCCAAGGGTTTCCACTCATGCACGTCCGAACTTTTCGAGACCTAACCTAAAAAGCAATAAAGGTTCACGTGAACACTAGCTTCTAATTGTGCTCTAAAATTAGTTATCTTCGGGCTTTTGATTGCGTCTCTTTCGTCATTACTTTTGGGATTCAGGGTTCATCAATTGTGCATATTTCGGGTTTCTAAGTTGGTTTTCCCTTTTCACTTTTGTGATTTTAAATGCAAAAAATTTTAGTTCCTACAAAATTTGTGATTGATTTATGTGATAAACTGAAATCGTTTCTATAAAATATTGTTATTTCTTTTGCAAAAAGTCATAGTTTGAATGTTTTTCAATTGGTTGATTTGTCAAATAGGTTGAAAATATTCATCCTACTTTTTTCAGAATTGTTTGGCTTTCTCTTCTTTTGTTATGATTTCTTTTAATTTGTTATTCAGCAAAAGATTTGTTTTCTAAGTTTTTTTTTTTTGCTTTGGGTTGTTTGTTTGAAATATTAAAGAAGCCTGGTTGTTTCTGGTTTTCTACTTAGTTCCAAATCGAAGAATTCCTACAGGCACACATGATTGATCATAGTAATAAATTATCAGGAGTCCTTCAAGGTCAAACTCATAGGAACGAGTTAATTTTCTACTTTATTTACTCTAACAAAAATAACAAAAGTTGAACTCAAAGTGTGTTTTAATCACTACTCACGAAATTAAATAAATAATCAAATCAAATAAGATAGAGGTGAGAAAACAAACGGCAAAAGACTAGGGTTTCAAATTTTGATCTAGAGTTTGAGTTAATTAACCAGTTAGTTTCTTAATATGGTAAGAATGTATCACACGCAAGAATCTTAAATTATGTATCGATACATCTAAGTTTTGCCTATTAAATCTCACATCTCTCTCGATATCATGTGTATTTAATTAAACTCTTTAAGATCTTAGGTGATATAGTTACATCATATGAACTCTAATCTAGTGTCATGATTAGGTTAAGTAAGTTTATTTATGTAGTGCATGGTTGTACATCGCTTTTCAATTCAATACACTCCAAAAAAGATGTCCATGGTGGCCAATCACAAATATATAATTAAATAAAAAAAATCAAGGCAAAAGGTAAGAAATTAACTAAGATAAATAATCAAAACTCCATCATAAAACCCTAATGCTAAATATAAATTAGTTCATCATACCTGTAAGAGTAAACAATACTTCAATATTGAAAAATAGAAGACTTAGAATAAAAAGCATATAGAACTTCCTAGTTGAAGAAACTCTAAGTCCTGTGCCTTGATCTCTAACTTTGATTCTTGAATTTCAAAGAAAAATCTTAGAACTAATGTTTATATGCAAGTGTTTTCTCCCGAAAAACATCATAAATAGCCCCTATTTATAGTTTCTTAAAGTATTATCCCAAACAGGGTAGGATTGGGTTCATTGGAACTAAAAAATGACAATTTCGTTCATTTTTTCCAATGAACTCCTGCCTAAACTCTGGCGCTGGAATTGGGACTAGAGAAACACTAGCAAGAAGACCGAAATCAATATCGGGCAGATCTCTTGGGATCGATGCACAGATCCTTTTTGAAGTCAAAAAACTCTATTTGGGCTAAATCATCTCTTGGTCAAAACATGAAAGTTGTAGCCTTTTGAATTATATTTTTAATGCCACAAGATTAATGTCATTTAGAGGTATGGACATTGAGATTTGCCCAAAGTACTAAAAACTGGTCCGAAAAGCATCACAACGAAACTATAATTTAGTAATTTGGACTTTTGGGTATGAAAACATGAGAGCCAAACTTT
This sequence comes from Coffea eugenioides, assembly GCF_003713205.1. Lineage (NCBI taxonomy): Eukaryota > Viridiplantae > Streptophyta > Magnoliopsida > Gentianales > Rubiaceae > Coffea > Coffea eugenioides. The sequence continues at coordinate 19,287,446 of NC_040037.1, forward strand.
AATTCTGAATAAGAATTATAGAGAACTCTCTTAGCTTCCGAACGAATTAAGAATCATCTCAATTTGATCTTGGTAGCTCAATTTATTGCCAAAATATTGAAGCAAGTCAATCTGGCCAACTCCCTTCTTACTCTTTATGTTTTCTTCTTCCATTGCTTCTTCGCGCTACATTTTTAGTCCATTTTCTGTCCAGTTGAGCTATTCACCTATTAGAACAATATAAGAGTAAAATTAATTAGTTTCTACTCAATATAAAACTCAAATAGCATAGTTAACTAGCAACTTATACATCAAAATATACAATAAATTACACCCTATTAGTTCCTATTTTGAATTTTAGATCTATTACTTAGTTCCTATTCTAAATTTTGGATCTATGATGAATTTAGGAATCAAACTAAAGTTGATTGATAAAAGTTGTTATTTTTCATAATTTTCATTATGTATATTTGTCAAATAAATTGAAGTCTTCGTCCAAAATAGGCTTCAATGGATATCTTTTAAACGAGATACGTGCTACTTGAGCTTGTAATTATTTTGCACGTTGAGTTGTCTACAACTACTTGTTCTTTGATTCAATACATTTTGAAGGTAGTTTCAATCATTAATAGATGTTTGTGGGCCTGAACAAATATGCTACTGAGCCTGAGCAGAGAAAAATCTTCAATAAAGTTGGTGAGTTTATTAATGTCAAGCTAATGATGAATCCTGAAACTAAGTAAACTAATGGATTCACCTACCTTAGTTTTGTTACTATGGAACAAGCTAAACAAGCTTTGTTCATAGGTCAAAAATTAAGTGTTTTTTTTTTTCTGATTTAGTTGTTATGATAAAAGCTGAATTTAATTCATATCTTTAGCAGCCCCAAATTCCAGATGCATGGAAAACAATGTAGTATTACCCAAGTCAAGATAGTGATACTCAATTTGTTTCTAGGTAATATTTGCAAAACATGGACAAAGGAAGATGTAAGTAGATAACACTACAACAAAAATGGCCTTTAGCGGCATTTAAAAGTGTCAGTATAGACAATTTAACCTGACATTTTATCTATCCTCACACCTAGGGCGAGTGTTGTCCCTTCCAATGTGGGGATAGCCTCAAATCTTTAGCAACATTCAAACGTGTCAGGAAAACCATGCTGCTATAGCATTCCCTCTGCCAACAAAAACGTTTTTTTGTGATAATCGAAAGTGTCCGTATAGCATTAGAACATCAGTAGCGGATCAGTAGTATATCCAATTTATGAAGGCATCTTTAGTTGTCTTAATATATGACTTTAAGGACACGTAGCCATGTGAATTTACACTGCTTTGGACGACATGCCCATTTGTCATTAGTGCTTTTCGAAGTTAAGCTATGCTGACACTTTTAATTGCCAGGAGTTTTTTCCCTGTTTTTTTTTATATGGAAGCAACCTGCAATTAGTCCTCCCTGCTGTACATTCCATCAACCAGAATCCCAAGGGACTTGTAAAATTATCTCAAAGAGCAGAATGCATATAGCAATTTAAAAGAAGAAGTCGATACTCAAATATAATTCATTGAATTAAAAGTCGATAACAAGTACAAACATAGCAAGTACTAAAATCGCAAACAAGTGCTCAAAGCAAGTACTAAAATCCCAATAAAGTACCGAAAGATTCTCATTTACAATAACTTGAAAGACTTTCTTGTGCACAAACAAAAAGACTCTCATCCCTAACAAGTTGAAAGAAATGCTAAAAGTCAGGTAACGTAATTGTACAATATTAGCAACGATCCACGAGAGGTATAGTATATATATAGTACATTGTTTGGGCTCATCAAGATGAAACAAACAACTACCACTGCCCATGTTGATGTATGCTCAAGAGTTGTCTCCTCATTTCCACTTCCTTCAGCCATCTCTAGGTGGAGCAGTCCGGCTATGCTTTAGTAGAGGTTAGTGCCAATCCTTCAGAAGAAGAGAAAACAGCCGAGAAATTGAAGGGATGAAGAAAAGTGTATACAGTGATCTGGGGAAACAGAAATTTTTTTTCCAATTCTTGAGCATTTGAGATTGGAAAATGATAGGAAAAAAATTGCAACAATAATAATATAATAACACCCCAGGAAATAGTTTGCGTTCAAGCAATTCAACCTACTAGAAATCATGTCATGCTAGAAATATAGCCTTTGGTCTATCAAATGCGATGGAAAAAATTATAGATATTGGACATAACTATGTACTGCAATTTCCTACTTGACAAGGTGTGTGGGACATGTGTCCAAGTCTCTGCCTCAGCTGGTCCTCACTTAAGTCAGTGCTAAACAAGTCATCATTATTTTTGAAGCCAAATCAATCATTGAAGCAGTTTTGGGGAGCGTAGCATTGTACTCCCAATCACTAACTGGTGCCTGAACAGCCAACATTGTCAACAAGCTGAAACTAAAGCTCGTCGTCCAGGCAACATTACATACAGTAGTGATCACAGTACCAACACTGTCAAGTAATGCACTGAACAAAAGACAGTATGACTAAGCAGATTAATCATTCTCCTTTAAACATCAGATAATATATATTATGTTTGACTAACTACAAGGGGCATTTGTCACGACAAAAGGGACGAGTGTGGATGCAGACACAAAAGTGCACAGATTCAAGAGCTCAGAGGCATGAGAGATTCTTAAATTTCTCTCTTTTATAAAAATAATGGTAGAAGCACCAGTATGATCAGCCAGAACAGTGTTCGATACCAAGCATCCCTTAAGCTAAAGAATCATATGCTAGCAAAATTTAATCTTATTTCACACAAACATAACCATAGATGTTGTCCAAGTTCAAAGTTTTAAACTCGTACATCAGATCAAAGCACTTCTTCGAAATCAGATTAAGGGATCATGCAAAATCAGGTCAGAACCTCACCAAAGGCAACCACGACAAGGAGACAAATTAAAGTTTCGATAATTCGAACAAGAGAAGGTTGAGACATATAAAAAGTGGACGAGTTCAAATAACTCACCCTGGCCATGTTAAAAGATGGAAATCTTGAAAATGCTTTGGATAGAACATCATCATTCAACTCATTACCAAGATCACCACAGAACAAACGAGAATCATCTGCACAACACAAACAGTAATACTGAAGGCATTAATACTAGCAAAAACAAGATCAGTGAAGGAATTAAGACAGGCGAAAATTGTCATAAAAAATGATGAATGCAACCACACAAGGAGTAGAGTACATGAAACTCACTCTCTGGCCAATCTGCAAGTGTAGGATCCTCCCATGCCTGCCCTGCTGCCTTACGAGGTACTGCTTTCTTCTTAGTCTCGGCCTTGTGTTATACGTTCCTTTCAAACCTACAGTCACAGAGACTGATGACCTACGAGTGAAATAACACAATTCCTGTTTAGATATAATGTACGTATAAAATGACATCCAAAAGTAGAATGACAAGGTGGTGATCCCATGAGGTGAGCCTACCAATAGCATAAAGAGTAAAATGAACTAGAAGAGCTCATAGAAACCATGGGTCTTTACAAGAAAACGAAAAGAAAGGAGAACTCTTTTCCTTTTTAGTTATGAAGTAAAATTTGATTATGGTATAATCCTAGTCTACGAGAAGCTTAGCTAATCAAATCAAGTTCAGTTGGCAATTTGGCAATTAAAAGTTTACTGGTAGTATATGTTTTTGTAAGCATTATAGCATCTGCATCCTTTACTAATAGTCATAGAAGCAGGAAAGCAATTAGAAAAGGAGGCATTCGATACCAATCAGAAGCCTTGTGGGGCCTTGCTTCTTATGAGGTGAGACAGTGGATTAGGCACTTGTTTAATTAAAGCAAGCATCACAGTATCAGGTTGAATAATAATTAAGTTAAAAACATATGCTACTGGTAAGTAGCAAGTAAAACATGAGAATTGGGCGGCACAAACAAACGAACAGGTGTCGTCGGGGTTGGTAAAGCATGATGTGGTCCGTCGTCCCGGCTTGTGTAATTAATTGATAAGACCCCGAATTTTAGTTTGAAAAAAAAAAAAACATTAGAAGTCTTAGTTTGAAAAGTGATGGCGTGATGAAGTCACACGTTAGTAATACTACTACTTAGACTGAGGCAGTCTACCTCTACGCCTAGTTTATGGGATCCCCTGTTATTTTTGCCCATGCCTGCCCTGCTGCCTTACGAGGTACTGCTTTCTTATTTGGCCCACCTTTGCACCCTAAAATTTGTGAAATCCCCTTCACCTTCTACATTGCCCCCCCTCCCTCTTTTCTAAAAACTAAAATCTCCACCACTATCATATCAACTTAAGTAAATAATCACACCTCAACAATAAAGAAGGTCAATAATTTTAGAAGAAAAACATTAACCTAAAGTTCTTCTAATGCCTAAATTCAACTTCCTAAATCAATTTAGGAAGTTCTTCCTAAATGAATTAAGCCATATATATAAATGAACAGACCGGGTATTTTACCGAAAAATTGGACTTCCTGGTTCCTCCACTCACATAGACAACAATGGTATACATATCTCGACTCCTACCAATAATTAAAAAGATCAATCGTTTCTCATCATAGCTGCTGACAAGGGAATTCAAATGTCAGGGGAAGAGGAAAAAGAGCCGAAATCATTGCCCTAAATCTCTCCAAAAATATTCCATCCAAAATTCATATAAAAAAAACAACGTGGCTTAATGATTGGATATAGAAAAGTTCGTACCTGTTGATACTGAGGGAGGGAGTACACGGTAGGGACTGTAGCGGGAGCAGGATAAACGTGGGGAACCGCAGGAGGAGGAGCAGGAAATTGCAGAATTGAAGCGGCAGCGGCAGCAGCCACATAGGTTTGCGGCTGTTGTAGGTGAAACGGAGTCGGAAAGTACGTGCCGGTAGTGTAGGTGAATTGAGACGACGCCGTTGAGGATGAAGAAGAAGCTGCAGCAGCCGATGTCGACGACATAGCGAAACCGCGAGATTTGAGAAGCGGGACCAAAAATTAGGGCTTCGTTGTTTTTGGAGAATTCGAACTCGTCCTTTTCAATGTCATGTTGTTCCATTTTCTGGTTTTGACGAACCTAAACCTGATGATGAGAGGGAAAGAGTAGGGGCGACGGGACGGCAGAGGTAGGGAGCAGAGGAGAGGAAAGTGGCCGAGAGAGGCAGAGGGCAAAAATTTAGGCAACCGAGAGAAATCAATTTAGGGCAAAAATTTATCATGGAATTACATCCCTTCAATGGGAAAGCAAGGATAGTTTGATTGCGGAGAGATTCAACAGGAAAAACTTTGTGGGAAAGCAAAATTTTGGCCAAGAGTTTTGAGAGACAGTTTGCCGAGAGAAAGACTTTGTGCGAGAGATAAAGAAGAAGCAAAATTTCACTGGGAGGCAAAATGAAGTTTCGAGACTTCACTTGTTTTGGCAAAGGAATCTTCCGCCAAAATCCAACGACGTCGTTTTGTGTTTTAATTTTTTTTGGTGTATCTCACATTTTCGTAAGTGTCATAATAGGGAGTCTAAAGGTACATTATTATTTTTATATCAAATAAAATAAAAAAAATTAGAGTATATATTATTGAGTTGATAACTAGTGTCATGATAGAAGTTTTATAATGGCACAAACCAGCAAGTGTCCTTATAGATATGTCAGGAAAAACCATTTTTGTTGTAGTGTAAGGACAATGAGGGAAAAAGGGATGGGTTAGGCAGTTCAGGGAGGGAATGTAAGTGAAAGACCCAAGTTTGAACCCTCCCACTTACACGAAAAAAAAGTAGATAAGGTAAAGCAGTATGGTGTTACGAACATTTGAGGATCCTACGTTTGTTGATGACAGTAATAGTAATGGTACGAATCGAGGCTTTGCTTTTTCAAAGTTCTCTTGTCGTTATGATGCCATGGATGCTTTTAAATGTTCACAAAAGATGTTGTGTTTCGAGTTAATATGTTTGCTGAGGTTTCTTTTGCAGATTCCTTCATCTAGGTGACGAGATCATGATTCAGATAACAGGCTCAAATCAACATTGGAAAGAATGGCAAGACTCTTCATGCCTCTTCTATTTTTGGTATCTCAAAATTTTCAAAAAGATGTTGTGTTTCGAGTTAATATGTCTGCTGAGGTTTCTTTTGCAGATTCCTTCATTCAGATAACAGGCTCAAATCAACATTGGAAAGAATGGCAAGACTCTTCATGCCCCTTTTATTTTTGGTATCTTAAAATTTTCAAGAACGGCAGAACAAAGCAAGATTTTCATCATTGTCGAAACAAGATACATTGACAAGTTTATAGTTGAGGCAAGAGTTAAAGCTGATCAAGTTTCCGATCCTCTTTGAGGGAAAACTTGTTGAAAGCTTCAAGAATTGTGGTGTTACTTTTGTTCAAGTAAGCATTATCAAGTTTTCATGAGTAATCTTTACTTTCTCACCTACCAATTTGACTTAATTGAAATGTTTTATTGCATTTAGATTGGAGACATTGTGACATGATCAAAAGGCTAAGGTTCCTCTACATTGGGATGATTGGAGCATAACATTTGCTAATGATGCTAACTTTGCTTAAAAGTGCTTTTAACAAATCTCTTGCTTCTTTCTCTCAAAGATGCTTCTTCTCCACGGCTTTCAGTGAACAGATAAACAATGAGAATCCAAAGAATAAAGTGACTGTAATTCTAGCTGAAGAGTAAAAAATATGGGCAGCAAAGTTAGTTTTGGAAGCCGCAAGCAGTTAGTTCTTGCAGCCAGAGTCTCCTCCACCTGCAATGATAGTTGCTAAATGACAGAAAAAAAAAGAAAAAAGAAAAATGAAAGAGGAAAAGAATTTGAGAGAAAGAGGATTGATTTTTAGAGCCATGCAAATTAGTGTTCGTCTTCCCCTGGTAGCTATTGTTACTTTCATAAATGTGTGACAGAGAATGGGGCCTAATTTTACTCTTCAGGCACTACAGTTGGCTGTTTGATTGCCCAAGTAGTTGTTTTCTCTTCATATAGTGTTTCAAATGCCTCATGCAGTAATTGTACAGTTCAAACCTAGCTTTCCTTTACAAAATTTGAATTGTTGGTAGAAAATACCTTTTCCCATGATTATTAATGTTAGAACTTAGACTTGCTACATTTCTTGCTACTAGAAAAACTACAAATACAATTTCACACACAGGCACCCCTTACCCGCGCATCGAGCGGGCTTTTTCCCAATTATTTCGAGTGGGAGTAATTCATTATTAATTGCTTGTCTAACTTTATAATAGAAGTGTGATAGTTAATTGCTTCTCTAATCGTAAGGACATGCTCATTTATCCAAAAAATTGAGCAAGATATGCAGTACTTCAGCACTGACAAATATAGCCAAACAAGAAATACATCCCATGGTTTGTTGCTCTCTGGCAAAAGCTGCTAGCTGGAAGAAAGAAGCTAGGCTAGTGTGAAAAATCATCTTCAACATAAAGTGTCATTCCCGTGAATGTGGCCCATGACACTAACAAAATCACATAAATTGGTTGTCCTTACAAAATTTGAAACTAAATTTTGTTTGGTGTGATTAATAATTTTAGTCGGCATAAGCATGATTCCTGTGTTGAGGGTGCCATAGTTTAATAGATAAAATTGAAACCCAATAACATAAATATCTTGGGTCCGAATCCCCTTCTCACTCCTCCTGTGCTACAAAAAATGAAAAGAAAAATGATTCCCCTGAGTTATAACCGGATTCTTCATGAATATAAATCCAAGACAGAAGCAAAAGTGACATAAAGTTGATAGCCACTCATGATTTTGGCAAAAACATATTATTGTTACTATTTTTTGTTGTTTGAAAGTGATATAGTCAAGTCATTTCAGATTCTCCTTGAATATAGTCCAAGACAGTAGCAAAATTGACATAATTAAGTTGATAGCCGTTAATGCATTTATAAACACCAACCTTTTACTATATTTTAAATTTTTTTTTGAAATTTTTATCTATATTTATTTTTATGCTTTCTAATGTATATTTCTATTATTTTTGTAGGTTTATCTAAAAAAGAAAAATAGAGAAAAATAAAAAATAGTAAAAATGAAAAGAAAAAACCTTGGCATTTACTTTTCCTTTTTTTTAAAAAAAAAAATGATATCAACACACCTCATACTTTTTTTTAGACTACTAAATTATTAACCTTCCACCTCCCATCTTTCTCTTTTTCCTTTTCGTACAAAATTCATCATCACACACAACAACTACAACTCTCTCACCTCTCTCTCTCTCTCTCCCAAGGATACACACACTTGCATACCATCAAAAACACACACATCACTCCATTCTCTCCTTCTCTCTTGGCTCACACAAGAAACAAACAAAAAAGAAGAAGACACAAGGGAGTAGAGGAAGAAAGTTGTTGCTGAAGGAGCTATTGCTGCCATCGAGCTCATCCAACTCATTAAGGAAGGATTGTAAAATTCTTAGTTGTCTCTTTTCAATTTCTAATATGAATGGCATGCATCATGTGGTTTTCTTTTCAGTTGATACTTATCGTATTTGGATGAAGCTTGGACCCTGATAAATAAGTGTTTGGGTTGTTTTCTTGAATTCACGTCTTCTGAGGAAAATCACTCTAAAGCTGCAAAAATTCTTGTTCAAATCACCCATTTCTCAACTCTTGAAATCCGAATTCTTCACCCCAATAGAGAGGAATTCCACGAATCTTGAATTTCGGCCATCCACCGCTTTCTAGTCCAACTTAAAACCCTTAGAGGAATTGTAGATAACCTTACTTGATCAACTCTTTTCATTTTATATCGTATTTGACTAATTTCTTAGAATTTTCTCCCATTCTTGATTGACAATAGTGATTTCTTTTTTGGGATGTTTTATCCTAAAATTTTAGATGGGTCTTGCCATTTTAGACCTGTAAAGATGTTAGGACATGAGTTTTCTGCAATTTTTTTCGTTGAGTTATGTGAAGCTTAGGAATCTCAGCGTGAATCTCTTTTCATTACCCTATGAACTTGCTAATCTAACTATCTTTGCTTTTCGTTGGTTTCTGACAACGATGCATGAGTTAGAAGTTTCCTTTGTGTTCCTGTGTTTTAATTTATTTTCATGAAGAGATGAATCATCCGAGTTCTTCCATCCTTTGGATTATCAGTTGAAAAGTTTTGATGCTTTCTGTGGTTTTCCCTTTGTTTCCTTTTCCTTTCTTTCTTTTTTTGCCCCAGAGTTTGTTCATCTTGGTTAGAGTTGGACCAAGTGCATAGCTGGTGCCTTGGTGGCCTTGCTATGAGTTTTTTAAATAATTTACCTGGGTTGACTTTTTCTTCTTTGTTCTCCTAAACTAATGCCTTTGTCTTTTCTTTGCCCTTTTGCCAACCTTGTTGCATTCTTCTTTTCCTGTTTCCTTTTTTTTAACTTCTTGTTTCTTTTTTTTTTTTTCTTGTCATATGTGATATAATTGAATTTGAAGCTGTTGTATTAGTTGAGTTGGGCTTTTAGATTATGATATGGCTGAATTAGTTGCTTTGAATTGGGCTTTCTTGTGGTTTTGCATGATCACGTTTGTATCTTTATATGGTCTTGTTTGGGAGCTTACTCATAGGTTGAAGTTTGGGTTGTAGAAGATAAGTTTATTTGGGTTTCTCTAATCTTGAGTTGGACTTATATGGTCTTGTTTGGTAGCTTACTCATGGGTTGAAGTGTGGGTTGTAGAATATTAATTTATTTGGGTTGCTCTAATCTTGGGTTGGACTTACTTGTTCATTTGACTCCTGCGTATATGCATTATAGTTTCGTTTGGATTAGAAGACTCAATTCAAATGTCCAGCTTTGTTGATCTTCGGAGTTGAGTTGAAAAATGAAAATCTTAGTCTCTTATTTGTTTTTTTCTTTCTTCCTTTCTTTCCTCCGTTTTTGGTTCAACATGGAGCCTTGGATATCTTTTACGTTTATTCATGATAATTGCTTGCCGATTTCTTTCATCCAAGCCCAAAAAAAATATATTTGCTGTTTGGTCCCCTAATTTTGGCATAATCACGTTAAGGCCCCAAATTTTATGAAAACTGACAAATTTTTCTTTTGAATTCTTGGCCTTATTTTATGATGTTCAAGCATGCTTTGATGAATCAATTCAGGTTTTTGAAGTTAATTAAAGTTTAACTGAATTTATTAACTTTGGAATTCTAGTTTTACAATTTTAGGAACTAATGTAAATAGTTTTTGGGGATAATTTCAAAAACCTCCCCTGAGGTTTGTAATGATTGCAATTACATCTCTTGAGGTTTGAAAAATTACATAAACATCCCCTAGAAAGTATTTTTGTTAACAACTAGTGATATAAGGACAGAAAGGCTTATGAATATTCTATATTGCCTCTATTTATTTTACAAAACAAATCAAATATTATTGTTACTTGCTAAGTAAAAAAATTTTAACGTAGATCTTTGCGAAAAAAATTTTAGGCCAGGTTTCAAGGCATCAATTTTTAATGCTCGGACTTCTTTTTTTTTTTTTTTTGCCCTTTGCTAAGTAAGTTGTGAAGAAACTGTTTTTAACAAATGCATCCCTACTGGTCAGCTATTTATAAAACTAAGCAAGAAATTCATTTAAATGACCTCAAAATTGAATATAATGTATTAGGTTGAGGTTGGAGCTTTTGAATAAAGAAACATTGACAAAATGCGATTTATTTTTTCTTTACAACCACTTTTCATTTAGAATTTGTAGAGTTGTCAAGATTATTATAGCCTTTTCAAAATATCAAGGGAGATAAGTATATTTTTTCAAATTTCAAGGAAGATGGCTGCAATTATCAGAAACCTCAGGAGAGGTTTATGAAATTATACCTTTGTTTCTAGCTCTAGTTCATTCTTTAATACATTTATTATCATCCACTCTAGTAGATTTTTCACATGCATTTCTGACGTACCATTTCTATAGTAGAAAGATATATTACAATACTAGTACCAAAAAGTAAAAGGCACTCAACCTTGTGTTTTATTCTTATGTTATTATGATGAGATTAATTTTTTATATTTATGGTACGTAATGTAATTGATGACTACTAAAATAGCTCTAATCTAAAAGAAACTCGCAGGGGCATTGAGAATCTTTATGTGGTAATGTGTTTTTGACGTGCTCTTCCATTCATATGCATTCATATATGATGCATGAATCGTGTGTCATATACCAGAAAATATATCTCGAGAAGGTGAATTTTAATATGCATAAATTTAAATGTATAATCTAAATATCTTTAGGTTTTTTCGGGAGCAAGATTATTTGATTTGACAATATGTAATTTTGTAAGGGAGGAAAATTGAATTCTATAAAACTTCAGCCCTAATCCCCTAGTTTTGTCCTTGTACACGAGTATCACATGCAGTGATAAGGCCAAAAAAAAACTCGTTGCCACCTAAATAATTGAAATAGTATCTTTTGCCTACTGAATATGTGTTGGAATAATATTAGAAACCTCCTTTGAAGTTTCTCTTAACATCACTTGGCCCCCTGTGGTTTTAGAAATATAACTTGGTACCCCTGAGATTTTATGTGTGTGGCATGCATCTAAATCCACTAATGTATACAGTGTCGATACAGAAAAGATTTATCCTATTAATATGGATTAACTTTTCTATACTGTCAGTGTATAAATGAAGTTAGATAAATCTCACATCATCTGAATTTAGATCTGCAAATTAATTTTGTATATGTAGCATGCATACCAATTCGTTAATGTATACAGTGCCAATCATAAAAGATTTACCCATTACTATATGCCCAAATCATTGGGCTTAGAATCTAAAAGCATAGTCTCTTTAAACTTCGGTAGTTTATGATTCTTCTAAATAAAAACCAATATTAGGAGTAGAAAGATTATATTAACCCTCACTTGACACATAATTTACAATATATCAAATAGATGAAGCTCAGAAATTAAAAAAAAATGAAAGTCACTTTCTTCTTTTTCCCTTTTCTTCATCATTCTCTCTCATTCATATTTTTTGGATGACTATGCAATATTTTATATGTAAACAACAATAAATTAAATTTTGTTTATCTTTTACTTTTTGTGATCGTAATAAAGTGGGGTATGATTTATTTGCTTATTTTGAGTTGATTTTTATAATGATTGGTGCAATTTAATGCTTTGAACAAGGGTTGAGAAGATGTTAGAAAAAAATATAAATTCATAAGAAATTGGTTTTGAGCATATAAAATTAAATTGATGCAAGTGTATTTCTTTTTAAATATCTTTTCTATTTTTCAAATTTATATTTTTGTGGGATATAACATTGTGATTTGGTTGTATTACAAGAGATTGCTTTTAAGGTGATGGTTTTCTTAAAATCAACAAAGTGGTTTACGAATATTTTTATTTAGCAAGTGAAAGAGTAGTTTAGAATTTTTAAAAATTTCGTTACATAATTAAATAACAAAAGTAAGGGAGGTGATTGATATTTTTAAAACTTTTGGAGCGTTAAATGATATTAAGAGAAATCTCAAGGGAGGTTTATGATATTATCCCATAAGTGTTTGATTTCGCAAAAGTGACAAGGGTTCATTCAGTTAGCTTTACCTTTAGATTATGCTTTATCCGTAGTTTTAGGATTAAAAATTGAGTCAAACCAATGAAACCTAATTATATTATTTACTAATATGCTTTTCTTTCACATTTTTTCTTTTCCTTTTCATTTACAGAAGTTGGCTCCTCAATTTTTTTTTTCCTCTTTCTCTTTCTCGTCTCCATTTTGCGTAAAAAAATATAGGGAAGCTTTTAGTGAATTGGCATAAATAATCTAAAACTAACGGAAAATAATTATTTTAATGGTGAAATTCAAAGGAATGACTACTAATATATCACTTTTGTGAGTTTGAATGTGCGATTTAAAACCAACAAATAATTTAGTGGCCAAAACTATACTACTTGAATAGTTTAGTTACTATTTAACTTTTTTCAATAGTAATAAATTAGATTAAGTTACTTGTGCGAGGCATCCAAAGAAGCCAAAGTGGACTATTTACTTCATCATCAAATTCTTTTTAATAACAATAAATTAGATTGAGTAAATTGTGAGAGGCAGTGAAGGAAGCCAAGGTGGATAAATTAGATTAATAGTAATAAGTTCTTTTTATTTACTCCATCATCAATATTGCATGCTTAAAAGATTGAAGTCATTAATCTTTTTCACATACTATCTATAATTAAAAAATTCATGCTATATATATGATGCATGATAGATTCAAAATGAAAACTACAATAGATCAACTTTCAAGAACGATTCAAAAGAATCAAGATAAACCTTTGAAAACATTCAAGAAAATTATAATAAACCAACAATAGTTGAATAATGATTAAATAAAAGTCTACTAACAAAAGTCCTAATTACACACGAAAAACATCTGAAACCGAAAAGGAAAAAAATATCAAGAAAATGAGAAGACAGCAAAAAATCAAGTTGTTGGCCAATGCTGGATCCAACTGACGAGCGCAGGGTATACATATAAAATAAACTCATCCACAATCAAGTTTTACATTTGTAAATCCTAAATACCCCACACGCGATTTATCGCAAGTATACGAATCGTGAGCGAGTATAGGGTATTAAGGGTCGATCCCACAGGGAAGAATGACAATTACCGGTGTTTTTTGAACTCCTTTATTATCTAGACTACCATAAACTTAAAAGTAATGAAAATTAGCACTAGAAAACTCCTAGAGATATGGAATTCCTTACTACTCTTGCAAATGAGATTAACAGTTAAGTGAATGCTATTATCTTGGCTAGTTATGGCGTAATTTCCTAATGTATGTGAAACTTACACTCGTAGTGAATCAACTATACTTGTAACTAAACCATACCTACTCTCGTGGTTATGAAATTAACTATAAGCTCATTTCTTCTATGAAATTACATGAACAAGTCACTAAAAGCCACATAGGTGCACATCTACTCTCGTGAGTGTACTCCCTAGATTTATCACTTCCTTGAACTAGTGTTAAATTCCAAATCAAATAACCAAGTAAACATCACTAACAAGATATAGAAAGTTTATCCATAACTCTAGGCATAAACTTTAACTAAACATGAAGAAAATGAAAGAAAGATCCATACTTGTATTATAACTAAATATAAGATGCAACACAAGAAATAAAGTAATAGGAGAAATGTCACCTATGTCACTTGAGCTCCATGCTCTCCATCTCCATCCTCAACTTCATCTCAATTTAGCTACAAATACAAGAAAAATAAACTACACTAACTCTAACTATACTATACTATACTAATGAATTAAGAAAAACTAGTGAAGATTACATTTTAGTGGAGTTTCTCTAGCCTTTCAAAGTTGTGAAAATGGTCTCCAAAGGCTTCTATTTATAGAGGATTCAAGCTCAAGATGAGTTGTTTCTAGTTGGCAAAATTGACTCTTGAAACTCTCTTGAGTTGTTTCTCCAACTTTCCAGCCTTTTCTTGGTCAGATACAGCCAAAATTGCTAGTTGGAATTGAGCCTACAATTTGTGTGAAAGTAAGGCAAGTTGATGTGCAAGTTGCAGAAAACAGGTACGAATACGTGACTTGATAATACTCGACTATAACCCACGTTTTCTCAAATCACGTTTTCACTTCTGCACCACTTCAACTGCTATTTTGGTGATGATGGAGGCCAAACCAACTCTTGTGCAAAACATTAAAGTTGTAGCCCTTTGAGTTAGCTTTCTAATGCCTCAAGAATCATCTAATTTAGAGTACTGTGGACAGAGATATGACTGAAAAACCAAAGACTAGTCAGAGCTCTGTTCCAGCTTACGACCACAGAATTTGCGCTTCGGTATTCCGACTTTTTGACAATGAAAACAATTGAACTGGACTTCAATGTCCTATACTAAATGTAGATCTATCTCTTAGCTTCAAAATGGTTTAAGAATCATCTCAATCCGATGCATGTAACTCATGATATTGCTGAAATACCACAAGGTGTTAAAGCTATGAAACTTGCTTCCTTTTGTTCGTGATTGCAATTCCTCTTTTGCACTTCATATCTCCTTTTTATCACTTTAAACCATCATTAATCATCCAATTATCTTCTGAACTCATGCCATTTGATGATTGAATCCTTAAACCTATAAAAACATGAAGTTTTCACCATAAAAATGCATAGAAATGCAATTGTTCACACTTAAACCACAAAATGCATATTTTCATTAGATTCCTAGTTAATTAGCCATAAAACTAATTAAAACACACCAAAACTAAATAATAAAACACACTAAAAACACGTAAAATATATTCTTGTCACTTACTCCCACACTTGAACCATTGCTTGTCCTCAAGCAATAAGAAATACAAACCAATAATGATCCAAAATTTTTGAAAATAAACATATGTGCACCATCAACTTCATATCCTTAAAAACAAGGTAAATAACTATTATGCAATCACTCCATTAACCTCAAGTACTCATAATATCAAGTAAAGGATAGTCAATTATACCATAATTTTAACTAGTTCAAGGCAATTACTCATCCTTACCTAATTTCACAAGCAAATAAGTCATATGATCAATAAAATGCTTCCTAAACTCATGATCATCTTCTTATTTAAATTTAAAGAGGGATTTATTCATATAATATAGCTAAATATATACTGAAGTTGTGAAAGTACTTTTTGACGTGAGAATCGATATTTTTAGATGAAAATTACCGGTTACTAAACACCTCACATACTCAAGTCATCTTGCATACTCTTAATTAGAGTACCGGTTTACGCAAAAGTCGATATTTGTAGATGAGCACTCCCGATTACTAAGTACAAGAACCATTGGAGTAGAACGACTCTTATTCTCTTTTTTCCTTTTTTTCTTTTTTCATTTTTTTCATTTTTTTCCTTTTTGTTCTTTTTGTTCTACTTTTTTTTAGAGTAAAGATAATAAATATTCCCTCAAAAGCATAATCATGAGAAGAGTATTGCACTTATGGAGCATATTTATTACTTAACTTATAAAATCAAATAAAGAGAAGGAATTTCATCAAATTTGTAAAATATAGGCATAATTTTCTCCACTTTACAAGATATACTTTTTTATAAATGCACAAATTATAATAACATAATAGTCATTTCCAAGTTAAATGAGAAAAAAAATTTTCAAACCACATATATTTACTTCATAAGGTAGAAGGAATTTGAATTACTAATGGTATGGAACTTGTTACCCCTTGAATAAAATTGAAAAAATTTAAAACTTTTGAGGCATTTTTGCAATTTTACAACCAACAAGTCAATCACATACAATGTATATAATCTCAATTCTCCCCCCACACTTAACATACACATTGTCCTCAATGTGTAAAAAGAGAAACTCAAGATAAAGTAATACTCCCCTATGTAGCGATTGAGATGCGTCAAAGCATGAAGTTCACTAGCCATTGTCCGTTTATCTCCACAACTTCATTAGTTCCATTTGTATCCATTAGTGATATAAACCTAAGAATGGAAAATGAGAAACAAAGGTAATAACAAAGGCATTATCAAACATAAAACGGCGATCCGTAACTTCTAGCCTTTGTCGTGGTGACATACCTATAGAAAATATACAAGAAACTACCCAAGGTACAAGTAAATACATGAGGAAAAGAGGAGAATGAACAAGGAACCAAGAAACCTACATTTATCTTTAAAAAGAACCCTAAAACGCGACTGTAGAAAGCGCATTTTGATACCCGTGTTTTTCTTCTTTATGTTCGCAGCAATGAATACACGACTCATGAAAACGCGACTTGAAGTTGCATTTTTCTGAGCTCGTGTTTTCTTCTGCAATTTTTCTGCAGAAATTTCTTAATTTTTCAAAAATTATTCTTTTATCCCAATTACTCAAAATGTATCTTAGATCATTCTTTTGCCAAAATATTCAATGCACGCACATGTAAAAAGATCAAAACGTGCATTTTAACCCTCTTTAACAAATTAAAAATAACATTTATTCAAATCGAGGGGTGGAGTTTCTTGATCAAACTTCACTGTTTTCACCTCATTTGGTCACTTTTGCTTCTATTTCCAATACCTACAAATGACAAACAACAAAATAACTCAAACTCATAATTTAAACATAAAATCACACAAGATTAACATAAAGTACTAAAACATTGGGTTGCCTCTCAACAAGCACTTTTGTTTACTCGACTATTTGGCCTCATTTCTCAAGGAGGCTTTGTTAATGAATAATCCACCATTTTAGGTCGTGATGGATAATTAAAAGGTGGCTTAATAGCAAAAGTCACGTAATCAAATGATAAGAGATATGGAAGTGACTTACCAATCTCAAATGAGTCGTAGATATTACCTTGAATGTGTGTCACTTGACAACTTACCAAAGGAATGTCCGCTTGACCCTCTTGGGCGATAATACCTTTAAAACCTATACTTTCAACATATTCCTCAAGAGGGGTGAAAAATGAGTCATTAAAGCTCACCTCTTGAGATTCAACGTTAGTTCCAAAGGTACTATCATGTGAAATGGATATTTGCTCATTGAAACTTGAATTAGATTTATCATTTTGATCAAAAATTGCAATCCATTTGCACGTACAACACTCCCACCATTCATGCTAGAGTCATAGTACATATCATTAGAAGAAATAACTTCACATAACTCATGAAATTGGTCTTGTAATTTACAAAAGTAAGAAGTTAATTCATCTAATCTTTCCTCAACCCTATCAAAACGGTCGGAAGTTGCATTTGCTAGCTTTTCTATAGCTAATTCCCAAGATAGCTTAGAATTGTTAGCTAATGGTTCACTTTCTAATTTCGAAGGTGAAGACGCATTAACTAACCTTTCTATTGCCAATTTCCAAGATGGTTTAGATTCAAATTGAACACATTCGAGTTGGTAATCATAAAAACATGGAGAATCACTATAGGTACATTGATTATCCCAACCATAAGCATAAGAATTGCCCCTATTAGTACCATATTGATCAAAATAAGGATTGTAATGCCCTAATTCATCATAATAATCCACATTTTGCCTTGTATACATGTATTAGTAGCATGATAATCTCCACACAAGTCACAATTCACATGATAAGAATTAAAAGTGTTAACATTCCTCTTTTGCTCAATTTCATGCATAATGGTGTCCATTTGAATTTTTAACATTATAACATCAAGTTTAGCCTTTAAGCACTTTAAACCATTTGCAAATGACATACCTTTGGTAATTTCTTGGTTACCTCTATTCAAGGAGCTTTGCACGTAGTAACCATCCATTGCTGATCCTCCATTTCTGAAGCATTGTCCCCTCATGTTTTCTACTCTCCTTGAATCCCTAAACATGTCTTCAAAGTAACTTAAAAAACAAGTTTAGTCAAGGAGAATAGATGACTTGACACATACAAAACAAACAAATAAAGACTCACAAGATGCTAAACACAACTAACAAGATACTAGACACAACAAAAACAAAAAAAAAAGTAAAAATGTCTAAACTAATAAAGTTATTCTTAGCACCGATACTGACAAATTTTCCCCGGCAACGGTGCAAAAAACTTGACGAGCGCAGGGTATACATATACAATAAGTTCATTCACAATCAAGTTTTACATTTATAAATCCTAAATACCCCACACGCAATTTATCGCAAGTGTACGAATTGTGAGCGAGTATAGGGTATTAAGGGTCGATCCCACAGGTAAGAGTGACAATTACCGGTGTTTTTTGAACTCCTTTATTATCTAGACTACCATAAACTTAAAAGTAATGAAAATTAGCACTAGAAAGCTCATAGAGATATGGAATTCCTTACTACTCTTGCAAATGAGATTACCAATTAAGTGAATGCTATTATCTTGGCTAGTTATGGCGTAATTTCCTAATGTATGTGAAACCTACTCTCGTAGTGAATCAACTATACTTGTAGCTAAATCATACTTACTCTTGTGGTTATGAAATTAACTACAAGCTCATTTCTTCTATGAAATTACATGAACAAGTCACTAAAAGCCACATAGGTGCACCTCTACTCTCATGAGTGTACTCCCTAGGTTTATCACTTCCTTGAACTAGTGTTAAATTCCAATTCTCATTGTAAACTTAACACTTTTAGATAATCACAACTGATGGCCGGTTAATCATGATTAGATAAACAAAAGTGATAAATAATTTGCTCAAAATAATATCATCAAATAACCAAGTAAACATCATTAACAAGATATAGAAAGTTCATCCATAACTCTAGGCATAAACTTTAACTAAACATGAAGAAAATCAAAGAAAGATACATACTTGTATTATAACTAAACATAAGATGTAATACAAGAAATAAAACGATAGGAAAAATGTCATCCATGTCACTTGAGCTCCATGCTCTCCATCTCCATCCTCAACTTCATCTAAGTTTAGCTACAAATACAAGAAAAATAAACTACACTAACTCTAACTATACTATACTATACTAATGAATTAAGAAAAACTAGTGAAGATTACATTTTAGTGGAGTTTCTCTAGCCTTTCAAAGTTGTGAAAATGGTTTCCAAAGGCTTCTATTTATAGAGGATTCAAACTCAAGATGAGTTGTTTCTAGTTGGCAAAATTGACTCTTGAAACACTCTTGAGTTGTTTCTCCAACTTTCCAGCCTTTTCTTGGTCAGATACAGCTAGAATTGCTAGCTGGAATTGAGCCTACAAGTTGTGTGAAAGAAAAGCAAGTTGATGTACAAGTTGCAGAAAACAGGTGAGAATATGCGACATGAGAATACGCTACTACAACCCACGTTTTCTCAAGTTGCGTTTTCACTTATGCACTACTTCAACTGCTATTTTGGTGATGATGGAGGCCGAACCAACTCTTGTACAGAACATGAAAGTTGTGGCCCTTTGCATTAGCTTTCCAATGTCTCAAGAATCATCTAATTTAGAGTTCTGTGCACCGAGATTGACTGAAATATCAAAGACTGGTCAGAGCTCTGTTCCAGCTTACGACCATAGAATTTGTGCTTCTGTATTCCAACTTTTTGACAATGAAAACAACTGAACTGGACTTTGATGTCTTCATACCGAATGTAGATCTATCTCTTAGCTTCAAAATGGTTTAAGAATCATCTCAATCCGATACATGTAGCTCATGATATTGCCGAAATACCACAAGGTGTAAAAGCTGTGAAACTTGCTTCCTTTTGTTATTGATTGCAATTCCTCTTTTGCACTTCATATCTTCTTTTTATCATTCTAAACCATCATCAATCATCCAATTATCTTCTCAACTCATGCCATTTGATGATTGAATCCTTAAACCTATAAAAACATGAAGTTTTCACCATAAAAATGCATAGAAATGCAATTGTTCACACTTAAACCATAAAATGCATATTTTCATTATATTCCTAGTTAATTAGCTATAAAACTAATTAAAACACACCAAAACTAAATCATAAAACACACTAAAAACACGTAATATATATTCTTGTCACCAACGCTAGATCAGAGGCTCTCCAAGCCGGAGCTGGGGTCGGATTAAAGTCAAACAACTTCAAAATTCCTGCAATTCCAAACGGATTCTTTTTTTTGTTTTGTTTTTGTGTGCATACGGATTCCTGCTGTCCAAATTTTGATCTTGCAAGTCTTTTTGGTTCCTGGATGATGTTTCACAATTTAAAGTTCATTTCCACGCCTCTTTAATGCCTTATCCTATTCTTATTAATTTAATTAGGAATTCATCAAAACTGATTATAATGATTGGTTAGAATGTAATCCAATAAATCTAATACAAAGATAATGCGATAAGAAAGTTCTGATTCATAATGCTTAAAGATTATCTCAAGCCGCTACCAATCAAAGAAAAAAGAGTGATTTTTTTTCCCATTTCCATGTTGTGTAAAAGATTAGGCAATAAAAATTTCATTCTATAATCAGGATAGAAATTGGAGCAAACTATTTTACTAGAAAATTTGAGTGAAAATGAAAAAGATTGAGAAAAAAAAGGAAAAGGGAAGCAACTTGGGTGAGGAATCCTTGATTAAGGCCAAATATGAAAAATTAGTTTTGAGTTCAAATCTCTTCCTTCCTTCCTGCTTCTCAAGTTTCACCCTTTTTCTACTGATTTTTTTTTTTAAAAAAAGCAACTTGAGTTTAAACATTTGATAATGATGAATTTAGTACTTCGCATAGATTTAGACCCCATTTGGGGTTGCGATACTTTTGGTTATAAAAAAGCATTTTTATGTAATAAAAGTACTATTAAGGCATTTGTAAACATTATCCCATAAATTAGGAGTAGGGCTTTTGGTGCTAAAAGCATAGGAAAATATCAAAATTTGGTGCTTTTAGAGTAGTTTTTGTGATTTGAAAAATAAAATATTAAATTTAATTATTTTATCTTATATTATGAACTAAATAAAGATATAAATACATTTAAAATTTTTAAATTACACATTATTTAATACAATAAGTACTTATTGAACTATATTTCAAACAATATATTTAAAAGCGTTTAAAAAATCTAAGGGGAAAAATCTAACAAAATCTACAAAAATAATTACAAAGAACATTTGATCATTAATCAACTAAGGGAAAAAATCTACAAAAAAAAAGGAAATATACTAAAGGAAGTAGAAGACAATAACAAAAAAAATTCTTATCAAATTTAAATATCTTGGAGAGGCTAGCTATCAATAGTTTGACTATTTGCTTCTAGCTCCACTTGTCTTTTGTCAATTATTCAAGCGTTCAACTATGACGTTCTCTAGTATTGTGGACTTCAAGAACACCAATCTAAAAAGAAGAAGTTGCAGGTCCTGACTAGGCTTGCGTGCAAGGTCCTGGTTCCCATCGCAATCTATTTTGCTAAATGGATTTATATGGATCAAGTGAATAATTCATGCAAACCCATCAATTCAATTGGGTTGAAATCGTTATCGATCTAAAGTCATTACCCTTCATACAAATCCATTTAAACTTGCTTTGTATGGACTCCATTTTGCCACCTCTATTATGCAGGATGAGTTGGAAGTCATGACCCGCAATTGTGATGTAGAAAATGCAGAATGACTTTTTAAGTATTCACTTAAGTATTGCAATGACCCCTAAATTGTGCAATGACCCTAAATGACCGACTGTTTTGACATTTTGACTAGGAACTCATGAAATGGATTTCAATGTCTTCATAAGAAATGTATAGATATGTGTTAGCTTCAAAATGGCTCAAGAATCACTTCAATCCAATATTTGTAACTCAACATATAGGCGAAATAACATAAGGTCTGTCAAATTCCCTTTCCTTTGTACTTAATTGCATTTCAAATCTTTTGATCAGTTTGCTCTTCATATTCTCTTTAAATTATTTCAAATCATCAACAATCATTCAATCATCTTCTTACTTCACTTCATTTGATGATTAAGTCATTGAAACCTACAGAAACATAAAGTTTTTACCACTTTAATCCATAGAAATGCAATTTTTGATACTAAAATAAAAAAAAAATGTAAATTTCACTAGAAACCTAGTTAATTTTGCTCTAGGGAAACTACCCGATAGATTTGGAAGGAATTTGAGATTCAGGGGGGGGGGGGGGGTAACTCTTTCTTCTTTGATTCTGTATAGCACATGGTGATGAGTTGGTGGTTAAGGCCAGCGCCGAATAGGCTTCTAGCTTGTGTTTTTCGCATTTTGCCGTCTATAATCTGTTGAGAATTGTGGCGAGCGAGAAATAGTGGGCTTATGCAGGAGGGATGGATGGACGTTAGAATTTTGGTTAATCATATACTCTCACACCTACAGGAATTGCTCCAGGGTCAGTTTCCTTCATTACAGTGGTCATATGGCTCTTGGGAGAGCTTACACTCCTTTTTGGAGGCTCGGCCGAAAGAGGTTCTTGTGTTACCTGTCAAATGGCAAGCCCCAAATGGGGGTTACAAGCTGAACATCGATGGGTGCTCTCGGGGTAACCCAGGGTTAAGTGGTGGAGGCGGCCTTTTGAGCGATTCACAGGGGAGATTTATCTTTGGTTATTCATGTTTCTTTGGCACATTGTCTAGCTTGCCAGTAGAGTTGAAGGCTCTGGTTTATGGAGTGAAACAGTGTGTGAGGCAGGGATACTTGGACTTGCACCAAGAGGTGGGGATACTTCGCCTACAAAAAATGTGGTGGTTATCCATCACAATCTAAAATCAGAAGTTGAAGCACGAAACAAAAAATGTAAAGGGAGAAGCAATTAGAGAGCAATTAAGGTATGCAAAAGTGAAAACTGCAGCTTGATTGGATGTTGGATAATATCCTAGTAGGAATGCCGAGCTTATGCGAGGTGCTTCAATTGTTGCAAATCTGTACTATATATAAAAGTGCTTTGAATGATTTATGGATGGATTTTTTTTTTTACTTTTTTAATTTATCTAATATGCCTTTAAGACAATTTGCCTACATATACCCTTAATTTCCTGTTGAAATACTAATACCATCCACTTGGGAGTAGGATGCCATGTTTCTAACTATGTAGGCTAGTAGTAGTCATTTTGTAAATAGATGCGACTTAATTGTTGCAAATAAAATAACAAACCAGCCTTCTAAGAAGAAAATAAGATATTTTGTAATAGAAATGACTCACGCTACTTTGGTCCATATGCGTACGAAAAGCATGCCACATCAGCCACGAATTTAAGGGGGGCTGGTGGGGGCTTAAGCCCCCCCAAGCCGCCGGAAAACCCCCTATATATAGGGGATTCCGGCGGCCAGCCCAGCCAGTTGGGCGGTGACGGCAACGTGAATAATCAACAAGATGAAGAAGACCTTGTGGATTATTCTCACTTTCTGTTTGAGCCTGATCCTCCAGGTCTTTTTTGAGACAAATAAATAGAGGCAAATGGCAATAGCAGTAGCGAGTGATACACACACACATCCATTTTCTTTTCATGACAAAATTGTGTAGTGTTTTATACTGGCAAGTACTTCAGCGGAACCTATGGAGGATGATGACAATCTAAGTTTTGTTTTCCCCTTCCTAAAAATCTTTCTTATTCAAGGACAATTAAGAGTATTTGGTGTGGATGAGGCCAATAAGGCAGACGCGGGAGTCGTCCAACTTACCCAATTCGGAACTGAAAGACATTGTAGGCATTAATGCAGGGAAATAACATGAGAAGTACTTGCAATCTTCTCAAGTAAAACTCAAAAAACTGATGAGGCTGTAGACGACATTAATTTATTTTCTTTTCTTTATTTGTTTGGTTTAGCAAATTTGTGTGAAGAGATCATGTCCCCCATGATGACTTGCGAGTTCATAAACCCATGATGACCTGCGGGGGCTTTTCTACCAATTCAAGCATTTTAAATTTGGGAACCTTTACTCAATTCTTCAATAATGCCTTGCTAGGTTAAGAGGAATAATCACACACATCGCTTTTTTAATAATGATAACGGGCCGGATAAATACGTATGCGGCCTGCAAATCCTTCAATTCAATGCTTTCTATTTCGAACCATTTGGTACTTATTGGAGAAGTCTATGTATAGAAAATAGATGTAGATTTATTTTGCAATTAATCATTTAATTGTCCGACCAAGACCAATGGTCTTCTTCCTTCGCTTTTTCTTTTTCAGGATGCATAAAACTCCGAAACTGAAGAAGACAGAAGAATTGTTGGGAACCTTATCCCATACTTGGCATTAGTTCTACCAGTTGCGACTGCTTCTGTTGAAAGAGTATTTTCTGCAATGAATATTGTCAAGACTGATTTGCGCAACAAAATGGGAGACGAGTGGATGAATGACTGTCTGGTTGTATACATCGAGAAGGATATTTTTGCAACAATTGAAAATGAGCAAATATTGCAGCGTTTTCAACGGATGAAGACTCGCAGAATGCAATTGCCTCCTCTTCGTTATTCGAGTGCAACAACTACCAATATTTCAAGTGTTAATCAATAACAAATTTTTGGGTATGTATAATTATATGTTTTTATTATTTTTATAATTATTGATTCTAAATTTTACTTATTAAATATATTTATTTCGTCACAAAAAAAAATTTTTAATACACTTCAGCCCCCCCAAAAATAAATTTCTGGCTCCGTCCCTGTGCCACATGAAGAACAAAAGATACAAAAGAAAGCTCTAATAAAAATGAGCAGAAAAGTCAAAGAAAATATTTTGTGATTAACTTTGTGTACATGCCGTAGTTCTTTTGAATTTTCTTTTCCATTCTAGTCAAAGAAAAGTAATAAAAAAAAGTTTTGCATAGCTAATGAGTTGACTCTATATGATAATATATGATATCTCACCCTTACTTTGATTAGAAGCAAAGGCTGCTTTTTCACAAGAACTTTCAAAATGTTTGAAGTACCTAAGTAATAAATCAAAGCCCCAGTCCGACGTGACAGAACCTTACAAGTCAAAGAAATAAATCAAACGAACGGGGAAAAAATATTAATAAGACGCCCATATGTTATACGAATCAAACGAACCTGATGTAATAAAGATAAGAGTAAAATAAAGGAAACAATTTGCCCACAAACCTCAATTGAAGAAAAATCTTTCCTCTTCATTTTTTGTTCTAAGTACATAACAATCATCCCAGAAGGTTATCAATTATGGCAAAGTTATACTCATTAACAAGAAAAATAGGATTTTTTTAGTTACCAAGAGATTATTCCTTTTTTAGAAAACATTTTTAATCTTAAACTCACTTTCAATCTGTTTTTGTAAAACCTGACTCGGTAACGAGAAGATTCTGACAGCCTCCAGTCCATGTACGGTACACCCAAATTATAACAAAAAAAATTCTGATAGTCCTGGCCATCTAGATGAATTGGACTTGCAATTCTTAATTCAATGTTCAACTGTCTGGAGTTGCTTACTTTTCTTCTTTCTTTCTGGTGATCCATGTTTCTCTGCCGAACACCCAAAAAAAAAAAAAAAGTTGAAATAAGTTTCAATTGAATTCCCAGATTGTGATTTCACCCATAACTCAAATAATAATACCAAAAATTAGCCAAAAAGTTATGCAGCAATTCAAGCCAAATCAATTTAAGTCACGAGAGCAAGATAAAATGGTATGAAAAAGACTATCAAACTCTTAAATAAACCACATGATCTACCCAAAAATTTTCCTATACATATATAGAAGATTCAAATATCACTGCTCAAAAAATGAACCACCCGAGGACCGTCAATGGTCGTACTCGTACAACGGTGCCCTAAATGATGTATTGACTTAATCATCCCCTCTGGTCCTGATTTATTGGATTTTCTATGGTAAAAGAGCTTGAAAAACTAGTATAAAAGCAGAACACCATCACAGCCAAATGCATGCTCATATACCACATGGCTTTGATCAATCTTGATCTTTCATTTTTCTCAATTTTTTCCTTGCTCGTATTCCTTCTATCCCTTCTCAAATGGTTCTATGCTGCTTCTAAACCCCAGAAAAAGTTACCACCATCTCCACCAAAGCTCCCAATTATTGGCAATCTTCACCAGCTTGGCCAGTTTCCACATCGCTCCCTCCAATCACTGTCAAGAAAATATGGTCCACTCATGCTGCTTGAACTGGGAAGCAAGCCAATGCTGGTTGTCTCTTCCTCTAATGCAGCTTGCCAGATCTTGAAAACCCATGATTTATCCTTTGCAAGCAGGCCTAAATCGGGCATCCCAGATAAACTCTTTTACGGAAGCAAGGACATAGCTTTTGCACCATATGGTGAGTATTGGAGACAACTAAAAAGCATTTCTATGCTTCATCTTTTGAGTAACAAAAGGATTCAGTCTTTTCAACATGTCAGAGAAGAAGAGACGTCACTCATGATCGAGAAGATCAGCCGAATGTGTTCTTCCTCAGCTGTAAACTTAAGTGACATGTTTTTAATTCTCACAAATGATATAATCTGTAGGGTTGCCTTGGGGAGGAAGTATAGCGAGGAAGAAAATGGGCGGAAAAGTATGGAGAATTTGAAGGTGTTTGGTGAGTTACTGGGTATTTTTGATGTAGGAAACTATATTCCTTCGCTTGCATGGGTTAATCGCTTCAATGGTTTGGATTCTAAAGTGAAGAAAACAGTTAAACAGATTGACGGATTTCTTGAGGGTGTGATAGAAGAGCACATGAATAAGAGAAAAGGAAAGGCTGAAAGTCACTCTACTGCTGAGGCAAGATGCCAAGACTTTGTAGATATCTTGATTGAGATTAATGAGGAAAAGACTATGGGCTTTGCTCTTGAACGAGATGCTATGAAAGCTATCATCCTGGTAAATTTCTCTCTCCATCTCTTTGTATTGGTAGTAAATCTTTGGGATTGAGGCAAGTATGGTAGATTTTGGTATAGTTGCATACGGTCGTTTTATTCTTACTTTTTAAATTTGGTATACACTTATATCTCACTAAATTGGCATACGCAAGTGATATTTATATAAGTTATATTAGTATAAATCAAATTAGGTAAGAAATCAATAGTTGTACAACATATAAATCACAATCGAACTTGTGTCAAATTCTAAATCTTTTACCTGTTTTAACCACTCAAACATATAAATATTCAGGTTTGTTGAGTTAAGCCTTATGAAGCCTGGATTGATGTGTGAATGGAGTAATAATTGGGTTTTGTCAATCGAGATTTGGCAAACCTAAACTCAGCCCATTTAAATATTCATATATACGTTAGAACTATAAAAGCTCACAAACCTTAGGCTGTTTATTGGACTATGAGCCAGCCCAAGCTAGCTTATATTTATTGATTTTAAAATCATTTCATTGATAAAGTTTGATTACGACATGGTTTTGAATAAAGTTGGATTGGTACACAATAGAAATAAAGGTTATTGCCATTATATAATCCAAACATGTTCTAATGCAACACTTTCTTTGATTCCATTATTTAGGATGTCTTTGGTGCTGGATCTGATACAACACATTCAGTTATGGATTGGGGAATGTCAGAACTTCTAAAGAACCCCAAAGTCTTGCATAAATTGCAGGCTGAGGTAAGAGATGTGACTCAAGGAAAGCCAGAAATAACTAGAGCTGATATGGAGAAAATGCACTACTTAAAAGCAGTGATTAAAGAAACTATGAGACTTCATACTCCAGTTCCATTACTGGGTCCTAAAGAATCGAATCAAGACGTCAAAGTAATGGGGTATGATGTACCAAAGAGCACACAGGTACTTGTGAATGCTTGGGCAATTGCAAGAGATCCATTGTTGTGGGAGAACCCTGAAGAATTTCGACCTGAGAGGTTTTTGGGTTCGAGTGTAGATTTTCATGGTTTGAACTTTGAGTTAATTCCGTTTGGTGCCGGACGAAGAGTTTGCCCGGGTATCAACTTCGCCATGTCAGTAACTGAACTTGCATTGGCAAAACTGGTCAACAAATTTAACTTTACATCACCCGATGGAATCAATCCAAACGAGTTGGACATGACCGAATCATTTGGTATCACAGTCCACAGAAAATTTCCTCTGCATGCCATTGCCACACCATATTCTTGCTAATGTCTTTGTTTATGATGTTTCAGCTTTATTTGTTTTGTTTCATTTCTAGTGACTATAGTGATGGGTTATTGTATACCTGATGTAACTATAGTTAATAATTCACACTGATAATGTTGGAATTTCGTAGTGGTTTAGTCCCTCTTTTTGGTGTGCTTATGATGGGGTTTTTTTTTTAATGCCAGCCCAAATTTTATTAGAAACAAACCAAATACGAGGGGGACATCAACCTTACCTCATATAATACACGATAAAACCTCACATACTACATGATAAAATGACCAATTAAGGATATTGATAAGCAATCCTACATCTACGAAAAGACGGGAAAGCTAAATTGTCCATTCTACACTCTCCCCTCGCCGTCATCGGTAAGTCAGCTACTCGTTCATACTAACAAACCCTGATTTCCAAAATAGAACAACTTTCGTTCAACAACAAATCTGCCATCTTATTAGCCTCCCTATAACAATGCTGGAGTTGGAAACCACTTCTAGGCAACTCAAAAACCTGCTTCACCTCACTACGAATAGATCACAGGCACCGATAATAATCCTTCAGAATCCGTACTAATACCATTGAATCTGATTCAACAATAACCTGCATAAATCCTCTTTGAACACACAATTTCTTCCCTAATAATAAAGCTTAGCTTCCACTTATATACTAGTACCCTCATCGAAGAAAGAGGAGAAGGCAAAATGTAAGCGCCCCGTCCAATTCCAGAGTATATATCCCCCCTCCACCACACACACCTGGATTTCCTTTCGAGCATCCATCAATATTGAGTTTCAACACCCCCCTCTACGGAGGTTGCCAAAAAACAATCCTGACATTAAAATCATCCAATCGTCACTCAACTAGTTCCAAAAAAGGATGCCAAGACATAATATTGTGAAATTCCCTGAACTTAATCCAATACACAGACCTCAAATCACTAAAGATAGCTCCGCACACCGAATGAAAATCCACAAAAACTCCTTGGTAGAAAGCTATATTCCTTGCCTTCCATAGGCGAAAGATAAACTTTAATCTTTCGGACTTGGCTGGTTTATACCACCAATGAGCCAAGACCGCATGCAAATGATCTCCAGCATAATGAATTCCACAAGGCGATCCAAAAAACTTCCACACGGCCATCGCCAGCTCCCCTTGCAAGAACAAATGTTTTACCGTTTTAGCTTGAGAATCCACACAACAAAAGCATTTGGACAACATATGAAACTAAAAAATGAAATTTTCAATGGCACTTGTGTATGCCAACATTGTTTAGACATGAATCAAGAATCCCTAGCATCCCGTATCTCCTGGAATGCAAAGAACAAAGAGAACCTGCCCGATGTAGATACAACCCAAGTCATGGCATTTGGAACATCCCTAGAAAGAATAACCATACCCGCAATTTCTTGAACAACCTCCACTGGCAGCAGTTGACCCAACAAGATAATATTCCACTCACCATTGTCAATAACATCTTTGAAAAACAGATTTCCTTGCACCTCAGCTTTAAGAGACAGAGCTCCTGATCCTACCCAGTTGTCGTACCAAAAGTTACAACTTCTACTGTGAAGTTGCTAGACTATAAATACCCCCTAATGTCCAACTTCCTTCTCCATGTAGGCGAGCTTGTTGAAGAAATGGGGGCTTGACATGGAAGAATTCCAAAACAGTACTTGTCGTGCATAAATTTTGCCCACAAGGAAGAACCACTCCTAAAATTCCACTACAACTTACAAGAGAACGCCCTATGAACCTGACAAGTAGATATTTTACGTGTTTTATTGGTTAGTTTTGGTGTATTTTACTTAGTTTTATAGCTAATTAACTAGGAATCTTGTGAAAATATGCATTTTGTGATTTAATTGGTGAAAATTGCATTTCTGTGGATTTTAATGGTGAAAACTTCATGTTTTTATAGGTTCAATGATTCAATCATCAAATGGTATGAATTGAGAAGATAATTGGATGATTGATGATGGTTTAAAGTGATAAAAGAGAATATGAAGTGCAAAAGAGGAAATGCAATCAAGAACAAAAGGAAGCAAGTTTCACAGCTTTGACACCTTGTGGTATTTTGACAATATCTTGAGCTACAAGCATTGAATTGAGCTGATTCTTAAATCATTTTGATGCTAAGAGTTAGATATATATTTCGTATGTAGACATTGAAGTCCAGTTCAGTTGTTTTCCTTGTCAAAAAGTCGAAATACAGAAGTTCAACTCTGTTGTCGAAAGCTGAAATAGAGCTCTGACCAGTCTTTGGTATTCTGATCATATCTCGGTCCACAGAGCTCCAAATTGGATGATTCTTGAGGCATTGCAGAGATAATACAACTTTCTTGTTTTTCACAAGAGTTAGTTCGGCCTCCATCATCATGAAAACAGCAGCTGAATTGGTACCAAATTCACAGAAGTGAATACGCGACTCATGAATACATGGCTCAAGTCGCGTATTTTTGCCTGATTTCTGCAACTTGCTCATCAACTTACCTTACTTTTATACAACTTTCCAGCTCAATTCTAGCTAGCAATTTCGGCTGTATCTGACCAAGAAAAGGGTGGAAAGTTGGAGAGACAACTCATAGGAGTTCAAGAGTAAAAAAATGACAACTTTAACAACTCTTCTTGACCTTGAATTCCTCTATAAATAGATAACTTTGGAGAACATTTTCATAACTTTAGAAGGCTAGAGAAACTCACCAAAAATGTAGACTTCACTAGAATTTCCTTAGTTCATTAGTTAGAGTAGTATACTATAAGTAGTGTAGTTTATCCTCTTGTATTTATAGCTAGATTTGGATGAAGATTGAGGAGCAAAGATGGAGAGGTTGATCTCATGTGATAAGGGTGATATCTCTTCTGCTACTTTTTCTTTTGTATTTGATTTTATGTTTAGTTATAATACAAGTTTGGATTTGTGTGTTTATCATGTTTAGTTAAAATTTATGCCTAGAGTTATGGATGAACTTTCTATATCTTGTTTGTGATGTTTACTTGGCTATTTGATGATATTATTTCGAGCAAGTTATTTATCACTTTGTTTTTCTAATCATGATTAACTGGCCATTAATTGTGATTATCTAAAGGTGTTAAGTTTGCAATGAGAATTGGAATTTAACACTAATTCAAGGAAGTAATAAACCTAGGGAGTACACTGCTTGTCCTCAAGCAATATAAAATTCTAACCATCAACGATCCAAAAAAATTGAAAATAAACATATGTAGTATTTCAACTCCATTTCCTTGAATCAAGGTAAATAACCCTTATGTGATCTTTCCATTAAGTTCAAGTACTCATAATATCAAGCAAAGAAGAGCCAAGTATACCATAATTTTACCAATTCAACTCAACTTCTTATTTTTATCAAATTTCGCAAGCAAGCAACTCCTATAGTCAATAAAGATGCTAACTAATCTCATGATCAACTTCTTATTTTTCTTAAAGAGGGATTTGATTTACTTTTTATTTATTTATTTTATTATTATTTTTTTTATATTTTAAGGGATAAATATTACTTAAGTTGTGAAAAATGCCTTTTGACGCGAAAATCAACATTTTTAGATGCAGATCCCCGGTTACTCAACATTTCACATACTCAAGTTGCTTTGCATACTCTTAATTCAAGTACCTTTTTACGCGAATGTCGACATTTGTAGATACCAACCCCCGGTTACTCGGTATGAGAATCATTGGAGTAGAATAACCCCTTTTTTTTATTTTTATTTTTTATTTTTTTTTATTTTTCAATATATATATATATAATAAAATTCCCTCTAAGAGTAATCATGAGAAAAGTATGACACTTATTAACCATATTAATTTCTTATCTTATAAAATTAGATAAAAAGAAGAATTTTCATCAAATATACAAAATGTAGGCATAATTTTCTCCACTTTACTAGATATACTTTCCTATAGATGTAAAAATTATAATCACATAAAAATCATTTCCAAATTTCATGAGAAAAGAAGTATCAAAACCGCATATATTTATTTCAAAAGGATAAGTGACAAAATTTTATTTATTTGTTATAGTTAATAACATATATATGTATAAGGTTTTGGAAAAATTTTGACAGAGTCTCCCCTTAAAAGTGGACTAAAACTCCCTGCCAGCAACCACAAGAAACATAATTTAAGCACAAGAATTATATCAAACACAACTAAAACCACAAGTACCACACATATTTCTCCCCCCCACACTTAAATTACACATTGTCCTCAATGTGTAGGGAAGGAAATAAACAAAAGTAGAAAAGAAAAGAAAGAAGTACTCCCCAAGTCAATGGCTGAGATCCTTATCAGCCACTAATCACGAACCACTGTCAAAATACAAGTACCTACCACATAGAAAACAGAAAAATAAAATGAAGTTAAACATCTTAAGTTCCACAAGTTAAGATAATTAGGCAAGCAAGTTCATCAACTAAAGATAGCTTCTGCAGTGTGCCAAGTCAGTCATCCCCCTCGGCATCATCGTCATCCTCTGCATCACGATTGGGCGGTGGATGAATGCCCAAATGATCTTCAATTCGGCTTAGACGATTATGGAGTAAAAATGAAGATTTGTGAGTTGGGTAGAAGAGAAGAAGAAAAACGCGGCTGGAAAAATGGAAAAGTGAAGAAATGTTCTGGAAATCGCGTTTTTGAAGCAGAAAAGTGAACCGAAAACGCGACTAAAAACGCGCCTTCAACGCGCGTTTTTAAAGCCGCGTTTTCTGCACAAATCTCGCAGAATTGAAAACGCGGTTACGTATGAAAACGCGACTTAAAGTCGCGTTTATCTGTGTCGCGTTTTCCAGTTTTGCTCAGGCGAGAAAACGCGACTTCCTCCAAAACGCGACTTCAAGTCGCGTTTTAAAGGCGCGTTTTCTGTTCTGCAGGCGCAGAATTGAAAACGCGATTCTGAGAAACGCGACTTGTAGTCGCGTTTTCTTGGAAAACGCGTTTTCTGCTTCGATTTTTAGCAGAATTTCAACTTTTGAAAAATTACAAAAGGTACCCCAATGACTCAAAATGCATCATAGATCATTTGTTTGCCAATTTTAATGACTGGAACAAATGTAAAACATTAAAAACATGCATTTTACCCCTTTATAATGAATCAAAAACACCTTTAACGCAAATCGAGGGTTGAGTTGCTTGATCAAAGTTTGCCCTTTTCACCTCAAATGGTCATTCTTGCTTCCATTTGCCAACCCTATAACACAAAAACAACAAATTAACTAAAACACTTATTTAAGTCTAAAAATCACAAAAAATTAACACAAATAACATAAACATTGGGTTGCCTCCCAATTAGCGCTTTTGTTTATAGTCGTTGGCTCGACTGAAAGAGTTGAATCACTTTAGAGCATTAGAGAGATTTTCTCCCCATGGGTCGAAACTCCCGAGCCAATCCACCATGTGGTGAACCATGCATTGATCTTCATAGTCCAATTTCCTCAAATGCCAAGGAGGAATATTAGACTTGTCATAGAGAGGCTCAACTTCACCTTGGAGTGGATTTTGCTTGTCTTTTCTGAATTGGCTCAAATTTTCACCATTTTCTTCATGGAATGGCGAATTTATTAAGCCAACTTCCATCCTTATCTTCTCCTCCTTTGTTCCTACACCATGAAAGTTAGTACCAAGGACATTTATAAATTTAACTTCTTCGGTCCTTTCTTGGTTAACCTTTTCATCATATGGCATATTAGACACAAGAGCAGTAGGCTCTATACTCCCTTCTTTATTATCCAAATTGAATTCCAATTCCTCACCATTAACCCGTAATATAAGCTTACCTTTTTCTACATCAATTATAGTTCGTGCAGTGGCTAAAAACGGTCGTCCTAGAATAATTGGCATTCTCACATCTTCTTCAATATCTAAGACAACAAAATCCACAGTGTGAGGACCCGCAAATTTTCTACATTTTTCCTCAAAAATGCCTTTTATTTGAAAATTATTATTTATTAAAGCTCTACTATCTAATTGTTCAACTATAAGTGCAGATGAACCTAGAAAATAGGGTTTTCCGCTTCGGTTTCATGACTTGAGCAAAATTAGGGTTTTTCGATTTTTCCGCCGGATGAATTTTCGGTACTGGCCGAGGATCAATTTGATGATTAAAAGTGACTTTTAAGTGAGAAATAATATGTGATTAGGAGCAATGATAAAAAGTTAGTGAGTTGAAAGTAAAAAACCCTGGTACGCGCGATTTAAGAGAAAACGCGTCACACCGACGTGTACCGCGTACTACCGATTGAACCACCACTTGATCACCACTTTCTTGCCATACAAGTTTATCATTAATGGAGCAAAATATCTTCCCCCTCTTAGCCCTCCTATTGGCCGAAAATTAGAGATTAGAAATGCAACAAGAGAGAGAAAAATTTGTGGTCAAGATTAGTCCAAGTGTTAGCCAAACTTGTGGCTAGAATTAATCCTTAGCTTTCCAACCTTCTTATAACACAAGCTTAGCTTAATTCCCTCCATTAATTCTGCATCTTGGCCGAAATAAGAGAGAGAGAGAGAGAGACAAAGAGAGTTCATCTCATTCTCCTTCATTTCTTCTCCAAATCTTGAAAAGTTTCTTCTATTCGCGCAAATCTACTCCGATTAAGTTGTTATCTAGCACAAAGGCTACCTACCGGTGTAATTTTCTTGAGGAACAAAGGCCTTGAACACTTGTTTCTAGTCTCCTTGGAAAGGTATACATGCTGGAACCTTGACTCTCCGATTAAATTCACGATTAGTCGCTAAATATGTCACATATGGTTGTATTATTGAGGTATGTGGTGAAATAGAGGCTTGGGTCA
This sequence comes from Coffea eugenioides, assembly GCF_003713205.1. Lineage (NCBI taxonomy): Eukaryota > Viridiplantae > Streptophyta > Magnoliopsida > Gentianales > Rubiaceae > Coffea > Coffea eugenioides. The sequence goes on from NC_040037.1 coordinate 19,322,639, forward strand.
TGATTTTCCATTTTATTGGAATATTTTTCAGCTTTCCTATGATTTTTCTAGTGCTTAAAATTTGGGGCTTTGATGTTTAAAGTTTAATATGGGAAGTTAAGATGGTGAAGCAAGCCAAAAATAAAGAAATTAGCATTTGATTTCAAGAATTTCCAGATTTCAGGGACTTGAAAATTCAGTTCTGCCCGTTTCTATATCACCTAGTTAGAGGCCGATTTTGGCTTGGAATAAAACATGAAAGTTGTAGAGAATGATATTTTATAGTTGCCCACAAAATTTCAGCTCAATCGGAGCAACGTAGGTTGTGAAAAGTCCAAAATACCCTCACTGTTTTAAAAATTTCCCAGCAGTCCGTTTCATCAGTTAAGTCCAGTTTATCACGTTTTTTGACTAGTATTCATTCTGATTTAGCTTTTTGCCAAAACATGAAAGTTGTAGTATTCTGAATTATCTTTCAAATGCCTCTAAGAAAACCTGATTCGGACTTATGTACTCTGAGATATGTCCATTACAGTGTAATGTATTTAAACAGCCGACGAATTGATTTCTGGTTTAGTAATTTGAGAATTTGACCAAGTTACATTAGAAACTGGACTAAGTGACCTTCATGAACATTTTAGCCCTGTGTCTTAGCTTCGAAACGGCATAAGTTGCATCTTAATCCGATAAGCGTAGCCTCGGATAAGTTATTTCCGCTTTCATACGTCAAATCTGTCTTTTGCTAAATTGAATTTCTGCACTTGTTATTTCTGTATTTCTTATTCTTATGATATTGTGAGCCTATGGAACGGCTCTTGACTTGAATTGCTTATGTGTGATGTTGGGTTGTGATTGAGGAAAAATAATGAAGCCAAAATGGCTGGAAAATTAGGTAAAAACAAAGGGCATGCTGCCCAAATTTTCGCCCGAAAGCTAAGGTTTATTTGAACTTGTAAAATACTATGACCGTTTTTCCATCTTAAAAACATGATCCTTCTTCAATTGGAAACTCCAAATGTTTACTTACTCTTACCAAATAAAGAGGAGTAGTTTAGGATTTTCTTGAGTATTTTGTCCTCTCTTTTTCATGAATTTCATTAAGACAATTAGTCTATAATATCTACTTGAATATAAGATAAGTTTCAACCACATAAACGATTCCGAAAACGGTATTTCCTAGTCTATCTAGTTGGATTTTGATTTGTCTTTAGTTCAAGTGTTTCCATTAGAAAATTTTATAACCCTTTTGAGTTGGTTTTATGTGTGGTCTATGAAACCCTAGTTATTTTTATCCACGAGTCCAAATGTCCACGTTCTACTTTAAAGTCTTTTTATACGTTCTACTCATCATGCGACGAGTCTCTTTGATTGCACCTAATTGGTTGTGACAAATGAGTGGTAATATTCTTTTCATTTAATCTTAGGTTTTCTCGGTGACTAAAGATAATATCCGGAAGGATATTTTGCACGTTGTTGTGCGTAAATAGGTGAGTGTTCTATATACCCATTGTTTTCTGTGACTACCTGATTACTTGACTATCTGTTTACTCGATTTCCAATTTATGTGATTACGTGATATCCGTGAATTACATGCTCCCATGAAATCAATTTGTATTGCTTACGTGCTAAGTGTCCACTTGATTACTTAATTATCATGAATCACATGCTATATGAAGTTGTCCATCATTGTTAGGCGAGTGTGTACTTTACCTCATTCGACCTATTCAATTGATGAATTTTACCATTTACCGTTTACCGATTTACTTGGTTAGTTGTGCATGTTGTAAGTTCTAAGCTGAACTTGGGCCCCGCCTCGGTTACCGACCTACTCGAGCCAGGACTGGGCTCGGTCGGGTAGGTTGGAACCCTGGACAACCGTCGGTATACTCGAGTATTACCACTGGAGGGATAAGGTGATGGCCAGTCAACCGTGGGGATTCGGAAGTTATAAGGTGCAGAGGACCGACAAAGTTCCACCGGAACACCGTATCCTTCAGTATATGGTTACCGTGTATCACGATAATTGTTCCATGCTAAAATGCCAACATGAAATCATGTGTTATACCTGTGATATGCTCCATACCTGTAATAAGTCCCAACCACTCATGAACTATACATAAGGTTTTCTGGATTAATTGTTATTACATGACTAATGTTCCTTGTTTAATTACTTGTTTATGTATATAGAACCTCACTGGGCTTTTTAGCTCATACCACGTCAATTGTTTTCCTTAGCAGGGGAAGGCGAGCAAGGACGAGAGTTCTGTATAGTCTAGTTGATCTAGTTCTTTGGCCTTGTAATGGTTCTCGCCCTAGTGCTTGGCACGGGCTGGTTGTATGAGGAATGAGAACCCTTGTATATTCGATGGTTGTACTTGAATGGTAAAAACTTTGAAGACTTCTGGTGAGTAGAAGTTTCTTATCTTTTACTTGAGCATCTATGTATATATTAAGTTGAAGTGGATGGGTTACTTATTGTCTATGGATGTACGCACGTGATACGAGTGACTGAGTCCTGGCGAGAGCTGGGCAGGCGACCCGCCGAACCCTGGGGTACGCCCTAGGGGGAGGTGGGGCCGTCACACACAGGTATTATAGATTGTCTTACCTTTATGAGCACATTTTCCAAAATACCCATGGGACGTGTGATTGACCGATCCGCTAATTGCAATGTAATATTGGTAGCTTTTAGCTCTTGAAGTCCCAATCTCCGGGCAACCGATAACGGCATAAGTGACACACTTGCACCTAAATCACATAAAGCATTAGAAAAATGCAATTGACCAATAGTGCAAGGAATAGAAAAACTTCCCGGATCTTTCAATTTAGGAGGGAGTTTATTCTTAATCAATGCACTACACTCTTCCGTTAATGCTATCATCTCATTATCTACAATTTTCCTCTTCTTTGACATGATGTCTTTCAAGAAACGTGCATAAGAGGGAATCTGTGTTATAGCATCAATGAAAGGAATGTTAATGTGCAATTGTTTAAACATTTTGAAGAACTTTTCAAACTCCCGATCATGTCCATCTTTCTTCAATCTGTGAGGAAAAGGTATCACATTAGAATTTAATTTGGGATGAAGTGCATCAATATCAATGATAACATGATCATTTTGACTTTCTTGCTCCCCTTCAATTGCTTGCTTCTTGTCTTTTTCACCACCTGAATTTTCAAAATCGAATCCCTCAACCGTTTTACCGCTTCTAAGAATGATTGCATTGACATGCTCTCTCGGATTCACTTCGGTTTTACTTGGTAATTCACCAGGGTTTCTATTGTTGATCACATTGGCAATTTGACCAATTTGAACCTCCAAGTTTCTGTACATCCCAGCTAATTGGTCCAACCGCCCCTCAACTCGCTCGAATCTATCCGAAGTCACCTTAGCAAGTTTTTCCACCGCGATCTCCCAACTTGGTTTAGTTTCAGCCTGTGGTTGCCTTGGTTGAAATCCCGGCGGATTGGTTGGCCTTTGTTGATTGCCTTGATCTTTCCATCCAAAGTTTGGATGATTTCTCCACCCCGGATTGTAAGTATTCGAATAGGGATTATTTGGAGCATTTCGGTTGTAATTATTGACAAATTGTACCTGCTCAGAATCAACACACTCATTAATATCATGTTCACCTCCACAGAAAGAGCAACAAACTACGTGTGCATTAGATGAACTTGGACCAACTCCACCTTGTCTACTTAGCAATTTCATCACGTTATTCATTTGGGCACTCAACATATTGAGAGTGTCCATTTCGATCATACCTGCGTGACGTCTCGTATTACCTCTTTCATTGGCCCATTGGTAGTTATTTGCGGCCATTTCTTCTATCAAATTTTGAGCTTCTTGGGGTGATTTACCCATTAAAGCTCCACCTGCGGCTGCATCAATAATAGTTTTAGTGGAGAAAGATAAACCATTATAAAAGGTTTGTATGATTAACCATTCCGGCAGTCCATGATGTGGACATTTCCGAAGCAAATCTCTAAACCTTTCCCATGCCTCATATAATGATTCTCCCTCCAATTGACTAAAACTAGTGATATCCATTCTAAGCTTAGCAGTCTTTCCTGGTGGAAAATACTTATTTAAGAATGCTCTTGATAAATCATCCCATCCGGTGAAAGTATTAGGAGCATGAGAGTGTAGCCAAAGTTTGGCCTTATCTCTCAATGAAAATGGGAACAATCTTAACCTTATAGCATCATCACTAACTCCATTCATTTTAATTGTATCACAAATTTCCAAGAATGTAGCTAAGTGTGTATTAGGATCTTCTACAGCATTACCTCCAAATTGAGATTGTTGAACCATTTGGATAAGTGATGGTTTAATCTCAAAGTTGTTAGCATTTACCGTAGGCCTTGCTATGCTCGTTTGAGATCCTTGTGTTCCCGGTAGAGCAAAATCTCGTAGAACTCGCCTATTTGCTTCATTTTCAGCCATTTCTTCTTCAAATGGTAGTTCTATCAAAATTTCCTCTATCGGTTGCCAAATCTCTTGTTCCTCTTGCTGTTGTGTGTGCCTCCTTTGTCTACGTAGTGTCCTCTCAATTTCTGGATCGAAAGGTGCGACTTCTCGAGACTCCCGGTGCATACACTACAAACAGAAATAAGGGATATTATGCAACTTCAATGGTAAAAAAAAATTGATTACAATATAAGATTAAATATAATCTAAAAAATAAAGCTGTCTAAATTAATAAAGATGATTAGGCTCTAATATTGCCGCTCCCCGGCAACGGCGCCAAAAACTTGACGGGTTTTTACTTTAAGTGCAAGTTTAATTCCGATTTTACACCCGTTGGACTGCAAGTATACAGGTCGCAATTGTAGTACGAGATGTGTATCGGGTCGATCCCACGAGGAGCAATTTAAACAATTATTAGATCCTTGTTCTCTCTATTATTTAGACTTACAATTAATTTGAGCAGAGAAAGTCTAATGCTGTAATCTACAACTCTGATATACAAATCTAGTTTAACAAATGCTGAATGCAAATAGAGAAATTTCACTTAAGGAAGATTCTAGGGATGTAGATTCCACTTATGGCATAAACTACACAAATGAATGGATTTACTTCTTGCTATTGTTCTTGCTTAACCAGAGATTTATTTCCAAGATTACCAAGTCTCATTTTCATGATGAAATGGCTTAGAGCAATATAGATTTTCCTATTTTCATGGTGAAATACTACTACTACTCCGTTTTATTTCATGAAATGCTCAATAATCCACCTAAGTGTATCTCTATTTTCATGAACATACAACTCAAGCTCTACTCATGTGTTTCAATTGTTATTACCAATTCTCATTGAATAATAACACTATAAACATGCTATTGGTGATCAATCAATAACAAGTAAGAACAGCTACACAAGTAGACAAGTTAATACAAGATATAACAAGTGTAAATCACATTCAATTAGTATTATTTAGCCATAAGTTTCATCTACTCCCTAGATGAAGGAGTTTAGCTACTCATGAATGATTTAACAATCAAACTCACAAGTTTATTAATGCAAAACATCATAAAGTACAAGTATAAGAAAGATAAAAGAAAGCTTAGCCAATTGAAGGTGAAGCTCTCCAATTCCTGCTATGTTCTTGCACAATATGATTACAAGTGAAAAACCAAATGCTTCTCTAAGAACTCTTAACTAGAGAGAAAACTTGTTGCAAGAAGGAAAACTAGCTACGTATGGTGATGCCAGGCTTTTCCCCTGTGTTTCTGCATAAAAGGTGGTAGAAATTCCATTCCTCTCACTTCATAATTTCCTCCACTCAGATTTTGTAAAAAGAAGTCAAAGATATGATGTTTCCTTTTTGTCCACACTCATTTGGTCTTCTCTTTTATTGCAGAAGCATGTGCACCGAATTCCCTTGCATCTTATAGCTGGAAAGTGGTATGAACACAAGAGAATTGACTGAGTCAAATTGCAGAATTTCGGCTATAAAACGCGCCTACACAAAACGCGGCATAACTCACGTTTTGTCTACTCGCGTTTTCACTCTGGCCTTATTTCAACTGCAATTTTCTCCATGATGAAGGCCGAACTAGCTTTTGTGCAAAACACAAAAGTTGTAGCCCTTTGAGTTAGCTTTCCAATGCTTCAAGAATCATCCAAATAGGAGCTTTGTAGCCTGAGATATGATCAAAATACTGTCACCTGTTCAAACCTCTGTTTTAACTTCCGACCACAGAATGCAGCTTCTGTATTCCAACGTTTTGCCCATGAAGATGGCAGAAATGGATTTCGATGTCTTCATACGAATTGTAGGTCTCTTTCTTAGCTTTAAAATGGTATAAAGATCACCTCAATCCGATAAGTGTAGCTCCAGATATGGTCAAAATACTGAAGAGTGTCAAAACTGACTTGTATTGCATTTCCTCACTTGAACGTTTTTCACTTCATTCTTCTTGTTGCCACTTGAATTCATCACCAAATCTCTATTTTTTACCTCATTTGACATCCTTTGGTGATTGAATCATCATTCCTGCATAAAAATGAAGTTTTTACCATTAAAATCAATAGAAATGCAATATTATCCACTTTTACCAAAAATATATAATTTTACCAAAAACCTCTTTATTTTATTTATAAAACTAAATAATCAACTCAAAATTAACTAATAAAATGCACTTAAAAATACGTAAAATAAACTCTTATCATACACTCACGAGATTAGAGGTGCACCTATGTGGTTTTAGTGACTTGTTTCATGTAATTTCATAGAAGAAATGAACTTGTAGTTAATTCATAACCACGAGAGTAGGTATGATTTAGTTACAAGCATAGTTGATTCACTACGAGAGTAGGTTTCACATACATTGGAAATTACGCCATAATTAGCCAAGATAATAGCATTCATTTAACCGGTAATCTCATTTGCAAGAGTAGTAAGGAATTCCATACCTCTAGGAGTTTTCTAGTGTTATTTTCATTACTTTTATATTTATGGTAGTCTAGATAATAAAGGAGTTCGAAAAACCATCGGTAATTGAAAATCTTCTCTGTGAGATCAACCCTTAATACCTTATACTCGCTCACGATTCGTATACTTGCGATAAATCACGTGTGGGGTATTTAGGAATTATAAATGTAAAACTTGATTGTGGATGAGTTAATTATGTACGTATACCCCGCGCACAACAAGTTCTTGGGACTATTGCCGGGAAAGATTGGGCAATATCGGTGCTAAGAACAACTTTATTAATTTAGACATTTTTACTTGTTTTTCTTGTTTTTGTTGTGTCTAGTGTATTAATTGTTATATTTAGTGTCTTGTTGAGTCTTTATTGTATATTTTTATTTTTTTAGAGTCATCTATTCTTCTTGACTAAACATAAGTTACTTTAAGAACATGTTTAGGGACTCAAGAAGAGTAGAAAATATGGGCGGACAATACATGAAAAGTGAAAGATCGGCAATCGATGGTTACTACGTGCAAAGCTCCATGAATAGAGGTGACCAAGAAATTACCAAAGGTATGTCATTTAAAGATGGTTTAAAGTGTTTATAGGCTAAACTTGATATTATAATGTTAAAAGTTCAAATGGACACCATTATGAATATGCTCGAGCAAAAGAGTAATGTTAATACTTTTAATTCTAATCATGTGATTTGTGACTTGTGTGGAGGATTTCATGCTATTCATACATGTAGACAAGTACAAAATGTGGATTATTATGGTGAATTTGGGCATTACAATCCTTGTTTAGATCAATATGGTGCTAATTGGGATAATTCTTCTATTTACGGTTGGGATAATCAATATACTAATAGTGATTCTTCATGTTTTTTTGATTATCCACCCGAATGTGTCCAATATGAATCAAAATCATCTTGGGAATTAGCAATAGGAAGGTTAGTTAATGCACCTTCACCGTCGGAATTAGAAAGTGAACCATTAGCTAATGATTCTAAGCCATCTTGGGAGTCAGCTTTAGAAAAGCTAGCAAATGCAACCTCCGACCGTTTTGATAGGGTTGAGGAAAAGTTAGATAAATTAACTTCTCACTTTGGTAGAATACAAGAACAATTACATGTTTTGTGTGAAGTTATTTCCTCTAATGATATGCAAATTGACCCTAGCATGAATGGTGAGATGTTGCATGTGAACGTGGATTGCATTTTGATGACAATGATAAATCTCAATTGTGATTCAATAACAAAATGTCCATTTCACATGATAGTACCTTTGGAGCTAATCTTGAACCTCAAGAGATGAGTCTTAGCAACTCATTTTTCACCACTCTTGAGGAATGTATTGATAGTATAGGTTTTAAAGGTATTATTACCCAAGAAAGTCAAGCAGACGTTCCTTTGGTGAGTTCTCAAGTGATACACATTCAAGGTAATATCTATGAATCACTTGAGATAGGTAAACTACTTCCATCTCTCTTATCATTAGAATATGTGGCTTTGGCTATTAAGCCACCTTTTAATGATCTACCACGACCAAAATTGGCGGATTATTCATTAACCAAGCCTCCTTGAGAAATGAGGCAAAATAGTCGAGCCAATTTCACCCTTTTTCTACTGAATTTTTTTTTTTAAAAAAAGGCAACTTGAGTTTAAACATTTGATAATGATGAATTTAGTACTTGGCATAGATTTAGACCCTATTTGAGGTTGCAGTACTTTTGGTTAAAAAATACATTTTTATGTGCTAAAAGTACTATTAAGGTATTTTGTAAACATTATCTCATAAAAATAGAAGTAGGGCTTTTGGTGTTAAAAGTACTTTTAGCAAAATATCAAAATTTGGTGCTTTTTTAAGGGGAAAAATCTAACAAAATCTACAAAAAAAATCTACAAAGAACATTTGGTCATTAAGCAACTAAGGGAAAAAAATCTACAAAAATTGGGAAATATACAAAGGAAGTAGAAGACAATAACAAAAAAGATTCTTGTCAAATTTAAATATCTTGGAGAGGTTAGCTATCAATATTTTGAGTATTTGTTTCTAGCTCCACTTGTTTTTTGTCAATTATTCAAACGTTCAACTATGACGTTCTCTAGTATTGTGGACTTCAAGAACACCAATCTGGAAAGAAGAAGTTGCAGATGCTGACTAGGCTTGCATGCAAACTGTTTGTAGAGTTGGTGGTGGGCGTGAGACGAGTGTTGGTCCTCGTTCCCATAGCAATCTATTTTCCTAAATGGATTTATATGGATCATGTGAATAATTCATGCAAATCCATCAATTCAATTGGGTTGAAATCGTTATCAATCTAAAGTCATTACCCTTCATACAAATCCATTTAAACTTGCTTTGTATGGACTCCATTGTGCCACCTCTGTTATGCAGGATGAGTTGGAAGTCATGACCCATGCAGGATGACTTCTTTAAGTTTTTAAGCGAGTCATGCAATCACGGTTATTAAAACCGGACTGGGAAGGAACGGCGAAGGAGATGGATCAACAGGCCACTAATTAAACCAGTGGATTGTTAAATATATTTAAATATTATGTTTCATATTTTTTTGATGTAAGATATATGATATAAATTGTAATAAACAATGCCGTAGCAAATACTCAGTTAATTTAATTTGCTATAGAACAATTAATTCATATAAGAATCAATAAAAAATAAATTTATTTAGTAATTCACCAAATTTCAAGTGTAAAATTTTATCTATGTTTAGTATAATTATCTAACCACGAGTCTTTTGATTGGTGACCACCACCAAAGCATTAAGGATTGGTGGGATAGGAGGTCAAGGGTACAAACCTTACCTCCCACCAATTGCCACATTATGTGAGTTTATTTAAAAAATTCATACGGATGCATAGTGTACCTATCTGGTCCGGTGGTGGTTCAATCCCCTCTAGGTTACCCTTGGGTCCTTTCAGGTCCCCCTCCCTCTAGTGTAGAATAGTTTATCGTATCAACAAAAAAAAAATGGTGTAATTATCTAGCTTATTTAGGAATTTTAAGTGTAAAAAATATTAAAAATAATATTTATCTTTAAAATGAATTATGTAACATGTTATTTTTTAAATCCATTTGATAACTTATAGAGTTTGGGTGATCATAAATTTTTATTAAAAGATTCCAAATAAATTTATTTTAGAGATATTTAAAAAAAGATAGAATTGACAAAATGTTTATATACTATAAGAAAGCTATTCTATTAACATATGGCAAAGTGACCTAGTGGTAAGTATACTATAGCATATACCAAAGTTCTGAAGTTTGAATCTTAACAAAGCTAACTAAATTTTTTTCCACAAAACCTAGTTCATGGACAAAATCAATCAGATTTCCGGTTTAATACGGGATCATTGACCAATCAATGATCTCTATGTTTAAATAATCTAATTAGAAACCCAGTCTGATCCAATGATCGGTTCACCAGATTGACTAGTTCGATTGCTAGATCGGATCGGATTTAATAACTATGCATGCAATGACCCTAAATTGTACATCACTACAACAAAAATGGCCTTTAGCGGCATTTAAAAGTGTCAGTATAGACAATTTAACCTGACATTTTATCTATCCTCACACCTAGGGCGAGTGTTGTCCCTTCCAATGTGGGGATAGCCTCAAATCTTTAGCAACATTCAAACGTGTCAGGAAAACCATGCTGCTATAGCATTCCCTCTGCCAACAAAAACTTTTTTTTGTGATAATCGAAAGTGTCCGTATAGCATTAGAACATCAGTAGCGGATCAGTAGTATATCCAATTTATGAAGGCATCTTTAGTTGTCTTAATATATGACTTTAAGGACACGTAGCCATGTGAATTTACACTGCTTTGGACGACATGCCCATTTGTCATTAGTGTTTTTCGAAGTTAAGCTATGCTGACACTTTTAATTGCCAAGAGTTTTTTCCCTGTTTTTTTTTTATATGGAAGCAACCTGCAATTAGTCCTCCCTGCTGTACATTCCATCAACCAGAATCCCAAGGGACTTGTAAAATTATCTCAAAGAGCAGAATGCATATAGCAATTTAAAAGAAGAAGTCGATACTCAAATATAATTCATTGAATTAAAAGTCGATAACAAGTACAAACATAGCAAGTACTAAAATCGCAAACAAGTGCTCAAAGCAAGTACTAAAATCCCAATAAAGTACCGAAAGATTCTCATTTACAATAACTTGAAAGACTTTCTTGTGCACAAACAAAAAGACTCTCATCCCTAACAAGTTGAAAGAAATGCTAAAAGTCAGGTAACGTAATTGTACAATATTAGCAACGATCCGCGAGAGGTATAGTATATATATAGTACATTGTTTGGGCTCATCAAGATGAAACAAACAACTACCACTGCCCATGTTGATGTATGCTCAAGAGTTGTCTCCTCATTTCCACTTCCTTCAGCCATCTCTAGGTGGAGCAGTCCGGCTATGCTTTAGTAGAGGTTAGTGCCAATCCTTCAGAAGAAGAGAAAACAGCCGAGAAATTGAAGGGATGAAGAAAAGTGTATACAGTGATCTGGGGAAACAGAAATTTTTTTTCCAATTCTTGAGCATTTGAGATTGGAAAATGATAGGAAAAAAATTGCAACAATAATAATATAATAACACCCCAGGAAATAGTTTGCGTTCAAGCAATTCAACCTACTAGAAATCATGTCATGCTAGAAATATAGCCTTTGGTCTATCAAATGCGATGGAAAAAATTATAGATATTGGACATAACTATGTACTGCAATTTCCTACTTGACAAGGTGTGTGGGACATGTGTCCAAGTCTCTGCCTCAGCTGGTCCTCACTTAAGTCAGTGCTAAACAAGTCATCATTATTTTTGAAGCCAAATCAATCATTGAAGCAGTTTTGGGGAGCGTAGCATTGTACTCCCAATCACTAACTGGTGCCTGAACAGCCAACATTGTCAACAAGCTGAAACTAAAGCTCGTCGTCCAGGCAACATTACATACAGTAGTGATCACAGTACCAACACTGTCAAGTAATGCACTGAACAAAAGACAGTATGACTAAGCAGATTAATCATTCTCCTTTAAACATCAGATAATATATATTATGTTTGACTAACTACAAGGGGCATTTGTCACGACAAAAGGGACGAGTGTGGATGCAGACACAAAAGTGCACAGATTCAAGAGCTCAGAGGCATGAGAGATTCTTAAATTTCTCTCTTTTATAAAAATGATGGTAGAAGCACCAGTATGATCAGCCAGAACAGTGTTCGATACCAAGCATCCCTTAAGCTAAAGAATCATATGCTAGCAAAATTTAATCTTATTTCACACAAACATAACCATAGATGTTGTCCAAGTTCAAAGTTTTAAACTCGTACATCAGATCAAAGCACTTCTTCGAAATCAGATTAAGGGATCATGCAAAATCAGGTCAGAACCTCACCAAAGGCAACCACGACAAGGAGACAAATTAAAGTTTCGATAATTCGAACAAGAGAAGGTTGAGACATATAAAAAGTGGACGAGTTCAAATAACTCACCCTGGCCATGTTAAAAGATGGAAATCTTGAAAATGCTTTGGATAGAACATCATCATTCACCTCATTACCAAGATCACCACAGAACAAACGAGAATCATCTGCACAACACAAACAGTAATACTGAAGGCATTAATACTAGCAAAAACAAGATCAGTGAAGGAATTAAGACAGGCGAAAATTGTCATAAAAAATGATGAATGCAACCACACAAGGAGTAGAGTACATGAAACTCACTCTCTGGCCAATCTGCAAGTGTAGGATCCTCCCATGCCTGCCCTGCTGCCTTACGAGGTACTGCTTTCTTCTTAGTCTCGGCCTTGTGCTCAATCTCACTACTTGCAAGCGCAGCTTTCACACTCTCTAGCGCTTCAAGTGTTATTGTTTGTGCATCCCTCTGAAATAATTGCTGGGCCTGTCCACCAAAACTTCAGATATTAAGAACTGACTGGTTTAACTTTAAATATTGCCATCATTCCTCTTCCTCAAACTATACTTATACCTAAATTAAGATGCAAATATAAACCCCCCCTCCCAAAAAAAAAGAACTCTTGCCCACACATACAAAACCCCTGGGTCACCAAACTTCCACAATAATATCACCACTGCGACAGTCAGCCCCAAAAAAAATACTAATACACCACTGCGTCTGGATAAGCTATCCAAGATTATCTATTTGATCAACATTAACATTTTTTTCAGTATTAGATATCGCTTAACTTAAAGTAGGTTTGAATATGAAAACTCTGTATTTATAAAATCATTGCAAGTAATAAGCATGTGCCCTGTAAAATTGGCTGCAAAATTTCAGTAACTTTTAGTAGAATGTAATGTACTATAGTTCTGTATTCTCAGATAATGGAAATCCGACATTGAAAGACCAATTTTTCGATTACCTTTTTCCAATTCATGTCGTACCTTTATGAATTTCTAGTTTTTTGTTCTTGTTTCAATGCTGAAATTGAAGATAATTGGCAGATTGATATCCCAACAATGGGCCGGTATGGTTTGTCTTCTTCATTACAAAGAATCAGTTCAAGATCCTGGGACCAAAATTTACTTTCATTTCTGGTTTGATGGGATGTTTTGCTGATCAAGTACTGCAGTAAACTGTTTTAGAGCAGCAAATTTTGACAACATGTTTCAAGTATGAAGACACATTCACTGACGAGTCTAGTATGCCTAACAAATTAATTAATTGAAGCAATCAACTTAGTAACTTGGGAAAAGAATAGTGGCTGTAGCAACTAAAATCTGTCGAATGATTAGACTCCACCTTTTGGATTGAAATGAGCACGTCTACCTCAGTGTTGTCACCGGGCAAATTTCCTTGCGTGCAAGCAGCAGCATCAGCTTCTTGTTATAAGGTTAGAACAAGATAATATAACACTTCCCAAAGTCCCAATAATTTTTCTATATATCTGGTTTAGATTTCAGGGCCTCCTAAAGCAGCATAATCTAAGGTACAGCTTCTCCCCATGCAAAGTCTGAATAAAAAAAAAAAAGAAAAAAAGAAACTGCAGTTAGGATACAGAAATGTAGTCATGCAATAGCTACTCAAGTAATGTGTTGGCCAGTAATCCAAGAACAAACATGAAGGAGAACTCCTTCATTTCATTTCATTTCATTTCTGCAGTAACTCTCAAGTCTGCTGCTCATAATTAGCTCTTATACACATTGAAAGTTTCAAAATCATTTGCTTCCGTTTCTCTTAGGCGATGGTGTATAGAAATTGAAGGACAAGACATTCTACTGTGAAGCTGTGAGAGTATACTACTTCCACACTTCAGTTCCCACTCTACTAGTTCATAAAGAAACGAAGCCCATCAGAAGCTAGCAAAATGAATACTCAGCAAGTCTGCAATTCTGCCCACACATACAAAACCCCTGGGTGCACGCGACAAGTTTCCCCAATATTTTATTTGGCCCACCTTTGCACCCTAAAATTTGTGAAATCCCCTTCACCTTCTACATTGCCCCCCTCCCTCTTTTCTAAAAACTAAAATCTCCACCACTATCATATCAACTTAAGTAAATAATCACACCTCAACAATAAAGAAGGTCAATAATTTTAGAAGAAAAACATTAACCTAAAGTTCTTCTAATGCCTAAATTCAACTTCCTAAATCAATTTAGGAAGTTCTTCCTAAATGAATTAAGCCATATATATAAATGAACAGACCGGGTATTTTACCGAAAAATTGGACTTCCTGGTTCCTCCACTCACATAGACAACAATGGTATACATATCTCGACTCCTACCAATAATTAAAAAGATCAATAGTTTCTCATCATAGCTGCTGACAAGGGAATTCAAATGTCAGGGGAAGAGGAAAAAGAGCCGAAATCATTGCCCTAAATCTCTCCAAAAATATTCCATCCAAAATTCATATAAAAAAAACAACGTGGCTTAATGATTGGATATAGAAAAGTTCGTACCTGTTGATACTGAGGGAGGGAGTACACGGTAGGGATTGTAGCGGGAGCAGGATAAACGTGGGGAACCGCAGGAGGAGGAGCAGGAAATTGCAGAATTGAAGCGGCAGCGGCAGCAGCCACATAGGTTTGCGGCTGTTGTAGGTGAAACGGAGTCGGAAAGTACGTGCCGGTAGTGTAGGTGAATTGAGACGACGCCGTTGAGGATGAAGAAGAAGCTGCAGCAGCCGATGTCGACGACATTGCGAAACCGCGAGATTTGAGAAGCGGGACCAAAAATTAGGGCTTCGTTGTTTTTGGAGAATTCAAACTCGTCCTTTTCAATGTCATGTTGTTCCATTTTCTGGTTTTGACGAACCTAAACCTGATGATGAGAGGGAAAGAGTAGGGGCGACGGGACGGCAGAGGTAGGGAGCAGAGGAGAGGAAAGTGGCCGAGAGAGGCAGAGGGCAAAAATTTAGGCAACCGAGAGAAATCAATTTAGGGCAAAAATTTATCATGGAATTACATCCCTTCAATGGGAAAGCAAGGATAGTTTGATTGCGGAGAGATTCAACAGGAAAAACTTTGTGGGAAAGCAAAATTTTGGCCAAGAGTTTTGAGAGACAGTTTGCCGAGAGAAAGACTTTGTGCGAGAGATAAAGAAGAAGCAAAATTTCACTGGGAGGCAAAATGAAGTTTCGAGACTTCACTTGTTTTGGCAAAGGAATCTTCCGCCAAAATCCAACGACGTCGTTTTGTGTTTTAATTTTTTTTGGTGTATCTCACATTTTCGTAAGTGTCATAATAGGGAGTCTAAAGGTACATTATTATTTTTATATCAAATAAAATAAAAAAAATTAGAGTATATATTATTGAGTTGATAACTAGTGTCATGATAGAAGTTTTATAATGGCACAAACCAGCAAGTGTCCTTATAGATATGTCAGGAAAGACCATTTTTGTTGTAGTGCATCTTGACCGAAACAGATATCCATCACTATCTGAAATTAGAAGTTGAAGCACGAAACAAAAAAAATGTGAAGGGAGAAGCAAATAGAGAGCAATTAATGTATCCAAAAGTGAAAACTGCAGCTCGATTGGAAGGTGGACAATATCCTGGTAGGAATGCCAAGTTTTTTTTTTTTTTTTTTTTTTTTTTTTTTTTTTTTTTTTTTTTTTTACTTTTTTGATTTATCTAATTTGCCTTTAAGACAATTTGTCTACATATGTCCTTAATTTCCTGTTGAAATATAATACTATCCACTTGGGTGTAGGATGCTATCAGTTTATGAGAAGTAAAGGCTGCTTTTTCCACAAGAACTTTCAAAATGTTTGAAGTACCTAAGAATCTTACAAGTCCCGGTCCGATGTGACAGAACCTTACAAGTCAAAGAAATCAAGCAAACGAAAGCGGAAAAAATATTAATAAAGATTAATAAGACGCCCATATGTTACACGAATCAAACGAACGTGATGTAATATAGGTAAGAGTAAAATAAAGGAAACAATTTGCCCACAAGCCTCAATTGAAGAAAAATCTTTCCTCTTCATTCTGCTCTACGTACAGGGTTATCAATTATGGCATAGCTTTTAGTATAATTGTATTTGACTGCCAGAGGACAGAGTTGTCGAACAACTATGACCAAAGAAAGAGCTAGACAGAAAAATAGCATTCTATCTTTTATATCACAATTAGAACTGAGCACTCATTCTCATACAACAAAAAACATCCTCATGAATGCGAGCACTCATTCTTTTTAGTTAGAAAACATTTTTAATCTTAAACTCACTTTCAATCTGTTTTTGTAAAACCTGACTCGGTAACGAGAAGATTCTGACAGCCTCCAGTCCATATACGGTACATCCAAATTATAACAAAAAAAAATTCTGATAGTCCTGGCCATCTAGATGACTTGGACTTGGAATTTTTAATTCGATGTTCAACTGTCTGGAGTTGCTTACTTTTCTTCTTTCTTTCTCGTGATCCATGTTTCTTTGCCGAACACCAAAAAAAAAAAAAAACGTTGTAATAAGTTTCAATTGAATTCCCAGATTGTGATTTCACCCATAACTCAAATAATAATAGCCAAAAAGTTATGCAGCAATTTAAGCCAAATCAATTTAAGTCACGAGGAGCAAGATAAAATGGTATGAAAAAGACTATCAAACTCTTAAATAAACCACATGATCAAAGAAACCTTTCTCATATACAAAGAATTAAGCTCCTCTCCATTAACTGAAAAGGATTTTAATGTATATGCAAAAATAAAAATTAAATTGATTAAATTTTACCATTAGATCAAACTTTAAAACTTTTATCGTTATTTTGACCTATTTTGTGCTGTCCAAATATTTTGTTCAAATTTAATAACAAAATGTTCGTAGATAAGTTTGATTTTTAATTGCGTTGATCTACTTGTGAAAATAAAACTATTCGCATAAACATATTACTTTGTAAAAATTTATTTGTACAGATATAAATATATAGAAGATTCAAATATCACTGCTCAAAAAATGAACCACCCGAGGACCGTCAATGGTCGTACTCGTACAACGGTGCCCTAAATGATGTATTGACTTGATCGTCCCCTCTGGTCCTGATTTATTGGATTTTCTACGGTAAAAGAGCTTGAAAAACTAGTATAAAAGCAGAACACCATCACAGCCAAATGCATGCTCACATACCACATGGCTTTGATCAATCTTGATCTTTCATTTTTCTCAATTTTTTCCTCGCTCATATTACTTCTATCCCTTCTCAAATGGTTCCATGCTGCTTCTAAACCCCAGAAAAAGTTACCACCATCTCCACCAAAGCTCCCAATTATTGGCAATCTTCACCAGCTTGGCCAGTTTCCACATCGCTCCCTCCAATCACTGTCAAGAAAATATGGTCCACTCATGCTGCTTGAACTGGGAAGCAAGCCAATGCTGGTTGTCTCTTCCTCTAATGCAGCTTGCCAGATCTTGAAAACCCATGATTTATCCTTTGCAAGCAGGCCTAAATCGGGCATCCCAGATAAACTCTTTTACGGAAGCAAAGACATAGCTTTTGCACCATATGGTGAGTATTGGAGACAACTAAAAAGCATTTCTATGCTTCATCTTTTGAGTAACAAAAGGATTCAGTCTTTTCAACATGTCAGAGAAGAAGAGACGTCACTCATGATCGAGAAGATCAGCCGAATGTGTTCTTCCTCAGCTGTAAACTTAAGTGACATGTTTTTAATTCTCACAAATGATATAATCTGTAGGGTTGCCTTGGGGAGGAAGTATAGCGAGGAAGAAAATGGGAGGAAAAGTATGGAGAATTTGAAGGTGTTTGGTGAGTTACTGGGTATTTTTGATGTAGGAAACTATATTCCTTCGCTTGCATGGGTTAATCGCTTCAATGGTTTAGATTCTAAAGTGAAGAAAACAGTTAAACAGATTGACGGATTTCTTGAGGGTGTGATAGAAGAGCACATGAATAAGAGGAAAGGAAAGGCTGAAAGTGACTCTACTGCTGAGGCAAGATGCCAAGACTTTGTAGATATCTTGATTGAGATTAATGAGGAAAAGACTATGGGCTTTGCTCTTGAACGAGATGCTATGAAAGCTATCATCCTGGTAAATTTCTCTCTCCATCTCTTTGTATTGGTAGTAAATCTTTGGGATTGAGGCAATGGTTGATTTTGGTGTAGTTGCATACGGTCGTTTTATTCTTACTTTTTAAATTTGGTATACACTTATATCTCACTAAATTGGCGTACGCAAGTGATATTTATATAAGTTATATTAGTATAAATCAAATTACCTAAGAAATCAATAGTTGTACAACATATAAATCACAATCGAACTTGTGTCAAATTCTAAATCTTTTACCTGTTTTAACCACTCAAACATATAAATATTTAAGTGTGTTGAGTTAAGCCTTATGAAGCCTGGATTAATAAAGGCCAATTGATACCCCTAGTCATAAGACTCATAACCTTCAAGAGTTCTGAAGGTTGTGAATGGAGCAATATTGGCTTTTGTCAGTTGAGATTTGGCAAACCTAAACTCAATCCATTTAAATATTTATATATACATTAGAACCATAAAAGCTCACAAACCTTAGGCTCTTTATTGGACTATGAGCCAGCCCAAGCTAGCTGATATTTATTGATTTTTAAAATCATTTCAGTGATAATGTTTGATTACTACATGGTTTTGAATAAAGTTGGATTGGTACATAATAGAAATAAAGGCTTATTGTCATTGTATAATCGAAACATGTTCTAATGCAACACTTTCGTTGATTCCATTATTTAGGATGTCTTTGGTGCTGGATCTGATACAACACATTCAGTTATGGATTGGGGAATGTCAGAACTTCTAAAGAACCCCAAAGTCTTGCACAAATTGCAGGCTGAGGTAAGAGATGTGACTCAAGGAAAGCCAGAAATAACTCGAGCTGATATGGAGAAAATGCAGTACTTAAAAGCAGTGATTAAAGAAACTCTGCGACTTCATACTCCAGTTCCATTACTGGGTCCTAAAGAATCGAATCAAGACGTCAAAGTAATGGGGTATGATGTACCAAAGAACACGCAGGTACTTGTGAATGCTTGGGCAATTGCAAGAGATCCGTTGTTATGGGAGAACCCGGAGGAATTTCGACCTGAGAGGTTTTTGGGTTCGAGTGTAGATTTTCATGGTTTGAACTTTGAGTTAATTCCGTTTGGTGCTGGACGAAGAGTTTGCCCGGGTGTCAACTTCGCCATGTCAGTAACTGAACTTGCATTGGCAAAACTGGTCAACACATTTAACTTTACATCACCTGATGGAATCAATCCAAACGAGTTGGACATGACCGAATCATTTGGTATCACAGTCCACAGAAAATTTCCTCTGCATGCCATTGCCACACCATATTCTTCCTAATGTCTTTGTTTATGATGTAACTATAGTGATGGGTTATTGTACACTATGCCCTGAGGATACGGAATAAGGGGTGGCGTTATCTTGTTTGCAAGATGTAACTATAGTTAATAATGCTAGTTAAGTTATATACAATTTACTGACAATGTTGGAATTTCGCAGTGGCTTAGTCCCTCTTTTTGGTGTGATTATCATGGGTTCAGCCATATATTTATCGTTATTATATAGTGATATAAATTTACCATTCTTATAGTAATGCATTGATCTAAGTTACCATTGGCGTCGGCCTAGTGATTACGGGATGGCTCTTTGAATTCTCTTCGCTATCAGATTTAAGACTTAAATTTTGTGCGTAACAATTGAGATTGAAAGGGCATGGGAAGGAGTAAGAAGGTATTTTAAAAAAAAAATGTTAATCCAAGTTAAAAAAAATGTTAATCCAAGTTAAAGCCGCTGCTGGTTCTATTGCAACATCATTAGATGGAGCCAAGAACGTTGCGATGGTTGTTCAAGCTTTGTGTTTGTTACCACTCGATGTTTAGGACTTATGAACAAATCATTACTGATTACCCATACCATTTACGAAAAAGATGGACACCTAGCTGGGGGATATACATGATTATTGGCAAGAATTACAGTTCAATGAGCTTCAGGATAATACGTACATTTAATAGGAGACCACAAATGACGATTAATGCATCAGGCAAAGGTTCAACACCAACCCACTATTTTCTTCCTTGAAGAACTGAAGTCCAGGTCTTGTGCATAGTTATGAGATTAAGATCATATTGTTCTGGCATTCCCAGTCTAAGAACAGCTGAACTTTGGTTAGCTCACCTTCAAAGTAGCCTATGAGTCCCAATCCTTCACAAATCAGATCCAAAACCCTCAAGAGAAACTTCCGTGCTTCAAAAAAGGTTGTATGAATTGTGGTGCTAATCATTGTAAGGGAATTCCTGACTTCATTCTTATTTAACTAAGTTAGGTCATGCGTAGAGGCTTTACCGATATCTGGTAGGCATTTCGGACAAAGATTGAATATGATCCTCCATAGGATGGCAACTGTGTGTGACGTTATCACTCCAGTAGTGAAAATCTTCTTTGTGATAATTTAGAGTGCTTGAGAAGATTCTGCAGATTTGGCTGATGTCGCTGTCGATGGAGTAAAAGCCTGGCAGCCTAAAGAATTCCTGGATAACATTCATTGTCTCCTCCATTAAGCCTTCAGAAACTCCATGATTAATGACCTGAACTAATAGCATTTACTTATGAGTAGCAAGATTGATAATGCGTTCCAAATGATGGTCTTAGACAATCATCATCAAGGATTATGTTTAATTTTTCAGTTCAAACATAATCAGTACTATGAACCTGAAAGAATCCAAATTCTTGGCTTGCTTTCATAATCGGCTCAATGACTTCAGCTTGTTTAAGCCTGCAGCTTCCTCAAGGTCAATGGTTGGAATGTTGATAGGGTGCAAAATTGTTATTCAATTTATAATTATTTTTCCCTTGATTTTAGCTAAATATTGTATTAATTGATTGATTCTACTTATATTTGGTATTTGGTGCTAATTGTAGGGAGGTGGAACAAAAAGTGATAAAAGATGTGATTTTTGAAAAATTACTTTCGAGTCTAGAAGACTCGGGAATTTATCGCGCACGGAGATTTCCTAGTTTGAGTTAAATATGGACATCTTTGGTGGAATTTGGAAGACTTTAATTATCTTTTTTAGTTGTAGAGTTGAATTAGGAAACATGAGTTATTATTGTTTTTATTTCTTTTTTTCTAATTAGGCAATAGGCCTTTATTATGAGTAGTAGACGTGAAGTAGGAAACAAAGAATAAGGGAAGCCCAATTCCCGTTTGATTGGTACTTCGTAGGGTAGAAACAATAAAAAAAAGGGTCATGACTCTTTTGCTAGAGAGGAGAAGAACGGCCGCTTGGGTTGTTCTCAATAGAGAGTAGCTAAATTTCTTTTTCTAGTCGAAAGTCAACTTGGAGACTCGGTTCCAAACATCTGTGAGATCGAATTATTTTACTTATTTCTTTTATTCATTGGTATTCGTACTTTTTCTGATTTAACTTCTTATGATTGTTGTGTTATTTGAATGTTAAGGGTCCGACATTCGAATTAACCTAATAATCTACTATTAGATTAACGGGTGGAATCCGTAATTATTCCAGTGGCGATTTGCATGATTGGTCCTATGTTAGGAAAACATATGATCTAACTTAAGTAGCGTGTTTGTTGGTCAGGGTTGGGTTTTCTAATTCTTAATGCAATCAAGGAATTAAATCCTACGGTCGTACCTAGAATTGTTTCTTAGTTAGAGAAAGAGTCAATGGTTGTACCTTGCCTATCAACAAAGTAAGGAAAAGTTGGTTGTCAGAGTTTGTTGATAGCTATAACCAATCTATTAATGAGTAATTGAATTATCTTTCCATCGATGATCAGTTGAATGGATTATGTCTGAAAAGTTGCACCTTTAACTAGAATCGTATCTACTGTTGATTAACTCCTATTTATTTCCGTTAGTTGTTATATTAGGCGGTTAATTAAGTTATTTTTATATTTTCTAAAATTCCCCCTATTCGGGACTTTAGAAGAAACAAATTATCCCCAATCCCTGTGGATTCGAGCCTACTCACTGTTATATATAAAAATTTGTATTTATCTTGTGTAGGTAATTATTATTGCATAAGATCGATACCCGTCAATTTTTGGCGCTGTTGCCGGGATCTGGTACGTAATTAATTTGTTTCTTTTGGAGTTCATCTTATTTTTATTTTTGTTTTTCTCTTATTATTATTTTTTTTTACTAGTTTATGACTGCTAACATTTAATATTTTTGTGATAGATTGGATTTTATTCTTAGAAGGAGTAATGAGACTCCAGTATTTTCTAATAATCAATATTTAGATACACTGACCTTTTTTGGAGAAAGATTGGCTGTTGCAACTTGTGGATTCTGTTATGCCTCAAATCATTCAATTGATAGGTGCCCCATATTTCAAGATGGCCTAAATGCCCTAATTGATACTTTTGGAGATTTTTCACCCCGATTTCAAACGTTGTATGACCCTTATTCAAATGAATATGATCAAGGATGGCAAGATAATTCCAATTTTAATTATGCGACAAGGCCAATGGATTTTCAACAGCAAGAGTCTCAAGAACCATCATCTACGCCAGGTATGTCTCTTGAAGAAATGATTGAATCACTAGCTACTAACACATGTCGATTTCATCAAAAGACACAAATGAACATTCACAACCTGGTGGATCGAGTGTGTTTATTGACATCAAGAATAATGCGATTGGCTTCTCAAATGTGTGAAGAATTGTCCTCACATACTATTATCGATCTTGAGAAAGATAAGAGTGCAATTATTCTAACATGTGATGAGGAGCTGCAAGAGTCCCTAGGAGAAGGATCTACAGATGTAGTTGAAAAGGAAGTTGAGAATGAAAAAATAAAACCCCAATCTCTAATTGTTCGAGTGGATGAATTCAGTAAACAATTCTCAAATATGGTGACATCTTCTCCATTCTCTAGCCAACATTACCCTGTCTTTTATTCTATAATTTCTGCTAGTGTGATAAATTTTGTTATATCAGAATTTTTTGAGTTTCATGGCAGGAATAAGTTAGGAGTTGATATGGTCAAATATCTTGAACTGATAAGTGCTCGTGATGGAGAAGCAAGTGAAGAGTTAAGGTCACTGTTTAACTATTTGGTGCTAGCTACTAGTCAATGGAAGAAAGCAACTAGTATGCTTAAAGATCATTCTATTTACGAGGGTTATCAGGATTACATAGAGGATGAAACATTGAAACGAGCTATAAGATTTTATCCTTCGTGAACAAGCATAGCAATATCTAGCCAAAGACATTAAAGAAAGGCGCTTATTGGGAGGCAACCCAATTCAATTTTTAGTTTATTTTTATTATTAGTTTCATTATATTTATCTTATGTTTTTCATATTTGGTGTGTTTAATTTTCATTTTTGATGTTTCAATGGTTAGAAGACTTCCTCCCGACAGGACGTGCCCGTGCGTAGAGGGCTCATGGTAATGCGATAATAATCCGCTCCACCATCAAAAACGTTTACACCATTATGTCGTGCCCACGGCTACTCGCCTGGAGAGCTCACGTTTCGAGTTTGAAGGCCGACAAGGCAACATGACACGCACGCGCCTAGAGGGCACGTTGTAACTTGTAATTAGTCAACTTTATCATCAGAAGAGTTTCAACCAATAAAACATGCCCACGTCTTGTTCCAACAAGGGGGAAGTAAAAAAAAACAGAGAGACAAAAACATTTTTTTTTCTTTCTTTCTTTCCTTTTCTTTTTCCTTTTCTCTTTCCTTTCTTTCTCTCTTCTTTTTTTTCCTCTCTTCTTTCTTTCTATCTTTCTTCCCTTTCCATTTTCTTTGCCATAGCTGTCCATCTTTCTTCACCATCGACTATTATGTCCCAAGAAAGGTCACCGTTGCTATTGGAGCAATTTCATCCCCCTCCAATTTGCTTCACCGTCAGCAATTGTAGCCCCTAAAATTTGTCGGCCGAATTGGTGCACCACTAAAGGAGATTTCTCACTTGCATGTACAAGTCCATCAAATGGATGGTCGGTTGGCCAATGTCGAGCTTCACATGTCTTTTGGCTCTCACCTATAGCTATGCTACAACACCCCCTAATGATCAGGAAAGTTTCATTGCTCCTTTCCTCTACTTTTATTTTTTTATTTCTTACATTAGGAACAATGTAAGATGTATGTGTGGGGGGTAGTATATGATAGTATATTAGAAAAGTATAAGTGTAGGCATTTTTGTTGGAATTTTTGTTCAACTTTGTCGAATTTTATCCAATTTTTGCCATTTCTTGCATATTTTTGTGGTTATTCCTGATTAACAATGGCTAGATATTTCAAAATTTTCTATTACTAAGGTTTTATGTGGTAATGTATCAAGTATGGCATGGTTAAGTCTAAGCATGTCTCTCTGGTGAATATTTGAGATTTGTGACTTTTACCATTTTTGATTAACTTTTCTAGGTATTGTAAATATTTGTCTGTCATTTTTCATGTAAATTGGTTCAACTATTAATCTTAGTTCTCCATGTTTGGGAGATGAAGCGGACTTGTGATCTTTAATTTTATTTTGTCGCTAATCTGTGAATCATATTTGGTCATACTCCGCTGGTTATCGTTGCCTATTAATTGGTGGTTTTCACCAAAAGTGTCGACTTTCGCGTCAAAAAGTGGTGATAGTTATGAGTATGTGGTCATTAAGCGATGAGAGTTGAGTAACCAGGCTCCTTCATTTAGTAGATGTCGGAGTTTGCGTCAAAAGGTTTGAATGGCTAAGGACTAAGTTTTTTCTCTCGAATTAAAAAAAAAAACTCAAGTGTGGAGATATTTTAGAAAAGAAAAAAATGTGCTAATAGTGAAAAATGTGAAAGTGTATTTTGTTTAATAGTCGAACCATTTGCTAACAAATTCTAGTTGAATATTTTATATCCTTAGATTGGTTAGTCAGAAATTGGGAGAGTCTTTTGGTTATAAAAGCTAACCAAAGAGATATCTTGGAGACTAACCACTAGTGCTTGACATGTGTTTTAATTGTATCTTGGCAATGGGTAATTTGAGTGATAACCATTATTTGAACTTGTTTGTTTGATTTGTTGTTTTTCAAATTTGAGGACAAGCATGATCTAGGTGTGAGGGGAATTGATAAGGTGCAAAACTGTTATTCAATTTATAATTATTGTCCCCTTGATTTAGCTAAATATTGTATTAATTGATTGATTCTAGTTATGTTTTGTATTTGGTGCTAATTGTAGGAAAGTGGAGCAAAAAGTGATAAAAGAGGTGATTTTTCAAAAATTACTTTCAAGTCCAGAAGACTCAGAAATTTATCACGCACGGAGATTTTCTAGTTCGAGTTAAATAAGGATATCTTCAACTAGGAAGTTCTATATGCTTTTTATTCTAAGTCTTTTATTTTTCAATATTGAAGTATTGTTTACTCTTATAGGTATGATGAACTAATTTATATTTAGCATTAGGGTTTTATGATGGAGTTTTGATTATTTATCTTAGTTAATTTCTTAACTTTTGCCTTGATTTATTTATTTTGATTTAATTATATATTTGTGATTGGCCACCATGGACATCTTTTTTGGAGTGTATTGAATTGAAAAGCGATGTACAACCATGCACTACATAAATAAACTTACTTAACCTAATCATGACACTAGATTAGAGTTTGTATGATGTAACTATATCACCTAAGATCTTAAAGAGTTTAATTAAATACACATGATATCGAGAGAGATGTGAGATTTAATAGGCAAAACTTAGATGTATTGATACATAATTTAAGGTACTTGCATGTGATACATTCTTGCCATATTAAGAAATTAACTGGTTAATTAACTCAAACTCTAGATCAAAATTTGAAACCCTAGTCTTTTGCCATTTGTTTTCTCCCTACCTTGCATACTCAATATTTCCTTTCGACCATCCATCAATATTGAGTTTCAACACCCCCCACTGCGGGATTGCCAAAAAAAATCCTGATGTTAAATGATCCAATCATTGCTCAACTAGTTCCAAAAAACAATGCCAAGACATAATATTGTGAAATTCCCTGAACTTAATCCAATACGCAGACCTCAAATCACTAAAAATCGCTCGACACACCGAATGAAAATCCACAAGAATTCCTTGGTAGAAAGCTATATTCCTTGCCTTCCATAAATTCCAGCAGACAAAAATAGGCAAAAGACGAAAGATAAATTTTAATCTTTTGGACTTGGCTGGTTTATACCACCAATCACTACAAGAAATTTGGTCATCAGTGACAACAACATGTCATCACAAGACCTAGAAATGTCGTCACTAATGACTTTTATTGACGACTTTTGAATCGTCACAGAGTCGTCACTATACCTCCGTCGGTAAAAGTATATAGTGACAACACAAAAAGTCGTCAGTGAATGGTTGTCATTAGTGACAACAATGTGAAAGAGTTTTATTGACGACTTAGCGTGTTGTCAGAGATGTATTGATTAGGGTTGTCACTGAAAAGTGTCACAAGGTGTCACTTATATGATATACTTATTGACAACATTTGTTGTCACAATTGAAGTTTGGAGTTAGTGACATGGTTTGTTGTCACAAAGAGTTTTTGATTCTTGTTCTGCAACAGCTTTTTTTTGTCATTAGTGATCTTCAACATTGTCAGCTCCATTTCAATAAACTCACAATTTAGCATGGTAAATTATTTATCTAAAATAAATAGAAAGAAGTAACTTAAACAATTGATAATCAAAAGTAGTTGTTGCATTAGGCTACATGCCAATATAGCATATTAAGTACTCAAATGTCATATTGAGGTGCACATTACCCAACAAAGGTCTACAAAAGTAACACTGTGCCCAAATATCACATATTCATAAGGTACGTTTACAAAAGGAATTAAGTTCAAGAAACCAAAGAATATCCAAGCGAACCCTTGCATGAGCAAATTGCGACTTTGTCTTTAACGTCCTTCAGTCTTTGCTATAGACAGCTCCCAAAATTTTGTTTAAATAGCATTTATCTGTAATAAAGTAGTAAAACAAGTAGATAAGAGGAGGATTAAAACACTGAAGGAGAAGTAACAATACTTAGGTTGCTTGGCTAAAATATGCAATCCAATAAGAACCTCAATAATTAAAGCTGTACATTAAAAATCAGCCCAAAAAAAAAAACCAAAATCAGTTCCAGAAAATCAAAATCAGCCCCGAACTATTGCACAAAATCAGCTCAAGAAATAAGTACTGCTATTAAACTTCAGCTTCAAAGGAAATATAACAAGTTGATAAGGCAACAAGCACTGCTATAAGTACTGCTATGAACAATATAACCAGTTGATAAGACTACAAGCACAACACTAAAAGAAAAGCAACTTTGATTCGCTTGCTTAGCTAAACATTCAAATAAACTAAACTGAACTGAAATAATGTCAATCACGATACAAGGTGTCAAGCTACCCATTCATATCGGAGAAACTGAGGCAATGTGTACCTCATTTATATAAGAGAAACTGATGCAATGCGTATCGTGAGAAAGATGTCTATGGGTTGCTCAATTTTTACAACGCATTTCTCCAAACCACTAGAGGATGAATACATGGACTGGTACTGCATAAACAATATTAACATTATCAAAATCCATATGCCCAAATTACTCCAATCACAATAACGACTAAAAGCTACTGAAAAGCATTGGCATTGCCGTGTAAATGCTTGTTAAAGCAGTAAATACTGTAAATTGCAAGACTTAATAGCTACCATCCAAGGTCAGAACTCATCACTATCCTAGCTTGTGCTCAAACACATTACCTCAATAAACACCATCATATCATACAAAAACTCAAATCACTTCAATATTTCAAAACAACATATGCTAAGCTTAGAGAGCACAAATTTCTGTAATGAAAGATCCAAAGTTCAAAACTTTCAAAGTCAAATAAGAGAACTTTAAAAGCAGCAAATTAAAGAAAAACAATTAAGTCACCTCTTCGATAATCTTCGTTTCCACTCTATCTTTAACACTCCCTCCTAGCTTCAAGAATTCAGTATTGCTTAAAATCTAACAAAGTAAATACTCATCATCAATTCAAGTAAATAATAAGATGAGCACCCTGTCCACCATTTTACTCGTCATCAATCAGGTACATTTATTTTTCAAGAAAGAAAAACAAGCACCCTGTCCTCTTCACCATATCCTATTTTATGCCCTAAGGTAGAATACTCTGAAAACCATTGCAAATTACACTTCAAATCACAAACTACTCCTAAGTATAAACTACTTCACCATACTTAAGTAACCAAAACTGAATTGCATGGAGAAATAAAAGATAATTAAGGTAAGAACAGATACGATAATTTGACCCAAAAATCACAGGAATTAGTTAGCTTAGAGACCGCCTACAACTTGTTTATATGCAATGTCTCCTAGATAAAAGTGAAAATTGACAGGTGCCGAACCTGTGCAATAATAATTACCTACTCGAGAAAAATACAGATTTTGTATATAGCGGTGAGTAGGGTCGAATCCACAGGGACTGGGGATAATTCGTTTCTTCTAGAGTCCAAAGTATGGGGGGTTTTGGATTAAATGCTAACTAAATAAATTAACTGCAGAAAATAATTAATTAAAAGAAATAACTAAGAGAAACTCTAGCCAAGGGTATACTTCAGAAATGGTTCATGCACTGATCATTGATGCAAAAATAATCCCAACATTTATTAATAGATTGGTTATAGTTGTCATGCACGCGATAAACAACCAACCCTTCCTTAATTTATCGATAGTTAAGGTACGACCGTTAGCTATTTCTCTAACCCAAAAACAACCCTAGGTACGACCGTAAGATTTAATTTCTAGATTGCATTAATAATTAGAAAGGCCCAATCCTAACCAACAAACACGCTACGAGGGTTTGTTTAAGCTAGATCATATGCTCCCCTGACATAAACCCAATTACGCCAGTTGCTACTGAGGTAGAGATAACGAACAATTACGGATTCAATTACCCCTATTTAGCAAAAATAGTCTATATGAATAATTAATTATTACGCACTAATCAATCATACACAAGGCCATAGCAATTAAAATCAAGGAACATATAAATACCAATAAATGAAGAAAATAATTAAAAAAAAGATTCGATCTCACAGTAATTGTCGAACCAAATCGTCAGTTGTCCCCTTGACTAGAATTGTAGAATTAGTTCATAATTAATGAACTAAACCCACGAGAAATTGAAGCAAAAGCTGCGGCCATCAATTCGCAAGTTGAGGGAATTCAATTCGTCTATTTAATAAAGAGAGAAAGCTACAAAAGGGACTTCATAGTTTTCCTTCGGTCTGGGCGTCCGCAGGAAGCAAACCAAAAGGAAAAGTCAAAGAAAAACAAAGAACAAGCCTCAGCTATTCAGCCATCTTCCATGCGTAAGAACAAACTAGCTAAAAGGCCAAAAAAAGGGTCAACAAAAGTTGCTAAGCTAAAGGCTACCCAAAATTCCTACGAGAAGAAAAGTCAAAATCCTAAGCTAAAACTAAAGAAACGGAAAAACTAAGAGGACCAGACAGCCCTCTGCTGTGCGGCGGTTCCTCCCAGGGGGGAAGAAGACTCCCTACTTCAGCCCTTCGTTCCTCCTTTTAATGCTGCGCTCTGCGAATTACCAAAAAGGACTTGTATCTCCTTGTTCCAAAAATGCCCTGGATGCCTGCTACTTGAACTCTTTCCTGATAACTGTCAAATCGGCACTTATTATGGTATTTTCGTTCTACTCGCTGAAATATATGTAAAATACTAAAAGTGAGTAGAATCTAATAATTAATTCACATTGGGTTAAGTAATAGGGAAAATTAATAATAAACTAAATGATAAAATTGCAACCTATCAATTCCCCCCACACCTAAACCATGCTTGTCCTCAAGCATGAGAACAGCAAATAAACACCAACACTTGCCAATGGCTATTACTCCATCTACCATATTGCCAAGATACCAAGAAAATATAATAATCAAGCATCAATGGTCTAGTCCAAGAAACATCACTCCGGTTAGCTTCTAAACCATAAATTCCTCTAATTTCATGTTAACCAATCTAAGAAAAAGGAATGACGCATAACAGTTATCAGCAAATGGTCCAACTATTAACCAAAATCTCAACATTAAATCCATAAATCGGCAAGCTGACTTTTATTATACACTAACACAGCATTCACTTTTTCTTTCACATTTTTCTACTTTTCTCTTTTTTTTTCTTTTTTTTTTTCTTCTTCTTTCTCGTTTTTTTTCAATAGTAACAAAAGACTTAGTCGCTAGCCATTAGAGCCTTTTGACGCGAATTCCAACATTGGCCAGATGAAGGAGCCCGGTTACTCAGCTTCTATCGCCACGTGACCACGTACTCATAGCAATTATTACCTTTTGACGCGAGAATCAACACTTTTAGGTGCAGATCCCCGGTTACTCAGTAGTAAAGACTAGCGGAGTACAGTCAAGTTTTATTCACAGCTAATAACACAAAAACTCAATATAACTCAAAAACTAAAAGAAAATTTGCATCAGCTAGCCTCTTTTTCAAACATGGAGAATTGAGGTTAATAACCGGACCAATTCACATGAAAATGCCAATAATCATTCCCTATGCTTAGGAAAGTTAACCAAAAATTATAAGAGTAAAACAATTATCGATATTCACCAAAGAGATGTTCTTGAATTCAACCACATTAACTTGATACCCTTTTATTATTAAAATTGGCAATAGTAGAAATAGAGGCAATAATCCAACATCAAAGCTTGGCATGCACTTACGAGCCAATCACTAAAAAGAAACAAAAAAAATAAATGAAAGACACTAGCACCATAACTGCTCCCCCCACACCTAAATCCTACATTGTCCTCAATGGAGGTAATAAAATAATTAAAGCGAAGAGGATAACGAGACTTCCCTGCTGAACAGCTAAGGGATAGGAGGGAACAGTGGAGGAAAGCCGAGTTCTGAGACATCCTTGCCACTTGGCGTAGAGAATGCGCACTGGCAACCAAGCAATATCAGGGCAGAGCAATAGCCATCTATGTCTCTCAATTCATCAGGCAACTTTAGAAATAACTCAACCAGAATACCAAAAGAAACCTCCCAATTGAACAAACGAGTGCAGTATTGCAGTTCACCCAAAATCTCAACAAATGGCTCCAGTTGGCCAGCTAAAGTCTTAACCCAAGATCAGCAATTCCATTGAAAACAGCATAGATATTGGACAATAAGAACGCAGCCAACCAAATAGAGGTACCCAATTGAGGTATAAGACCCGCATGCTACATGAATGCTGCCAAATTCTGCGCCATGCTATGCACATTGTTAATTAGACATAATCACTAAGCAATAAGCAATGAAAGTGGCACAGTAGCCTTCCAAATCAACAAACAAAAGCAGAAATTACTCAACTCACGTCACTCCAATGGACTCAAAACAGAAGGCAGGACAATAGACTCAGGTGAAACCAAAAATGACCCCAACAAGGTAGCAAATAATGACAAAATGAACTGGTGCCTAAAGCCCAAAAGTTGTCACCAATTGGAAAGTCCAACACATAACTCAACTGGGAGCAAATATAAGCACAAGGGTTTGGGTTTTCAAGCAAACAGCTGACCAAACACACAGGGAAGAAGCAATTCAAATAAGCCGCCCAAAACACTGATAAATCCATCAGCACAAGCAGTACCAGAAACAGAAGAAACCAAAACGGCAATCAATTGTGGCAAATAACTCCCAAGGCAGCCCCAAACATGCACTAGAAACTCCAAGCAAGGCACAGGTAAAGAAAATCAAGCAATATACCACTTGCTAATATCCACCCAAAATCCCAACAAATGCTCCCAAGAAATCAGCAAGTCTAGTAATAGCAGGTCAGCATTTAGGCAATAACAACTTAGTCACAAGTTCTGAGCTTTCAATCCCAACAGCCACACCAATGAAAATGAATAAATGTTAGGCAACTACCACAACCAGTACCACTGGTGTACGCACAGGGAAGAATGAAATCAAACGGCAAACTCAATTCACTAAGAAATACAAACAACACTAGACAGTACTTCAAGAGCCCAAACAAATGACAATTATATTAGACTAGGCAAATCAGTTGCAGGTCATAACCCAACCCACGGGCTCCAGTAACACAGATGCAAGCCAATCAAATTTACTCAATGAAATCGTAATCATCAAAATCCCATCATCAAGAAATTGGAATCGTAGACCACAAAATTAGTAAGAAAAACCTGGCACCAGGGAGGTTGGGCAAGTGCGGTGGGCGAGAGGGAGTTGAAGCTGGGGGAGTTGAAGCTGAAGTCGCGCGTGAGGGACAGGCCGCCGTGGCTCGCGGCGTGCGGTGGTGCGAGGTGAGCTAAGCAGCAGTGGTGGACAGCGGCTGATAGCTTGCGAAGGAGATGGAGGGAGAGTGAAGAGCCGGTGGAGTTGGGGGCAGGGAACTGGCGGCGCGCGGCAAGGGGATGGTGGAAAGCAGCGGCGGCGGCCAGCGTGCGCAGGAAAGTTGGTGGTGGTCCGTCAGGTGGAGCTTGCGCAAGGAGAAGGTCGCGCGATGGAACTCCTGGCGGCGTGCGACCTTGGGAGAGCTGGAGCTGGAGGGAAGCTCGGCGAGGTGGCGATGGAGCTGCCTGGTGGGCTTCAGGTGGCGCGAGGTGGAAGGAGAGGTAGGCGTGAAGTTGGACTGGAGCGGTTGTGCGATGGGCGAGGGAGCTTCAGCCGTGGACTGCTGTGAGCTGCGGCCGACAGCAGAGAGCTGGGATGCGGCGAGCCGCGCTCGAGATGGCGGCAGGCACAGAGGACGACGGGCTGAGCAGCGTCCGTGGCAGGCTGGGTGCGTGCGGAAGAGAGGAAGGGAGAGCTGTGGCGGCGGGCAGAGCAAAACAGAGGAGAAGAAAGAAAGAAAAAGAAAGGAAAGAAAGAAAAGAAAAAACTGTTTTTTTTTTATTATACTTTGAAAATCTAAGCTACGGTGAAACAAAAATTTAAATATTCTTTTTTTTTATATTTTTTTTTTTATTAAATTTTTTTTTTAAAAATTTTTTTTTTTTTTTTTAATTTTTTTTTTCATTGGCAAATTTCATTTTCGAGATTCAAAAGCAGAGATAACCAACAATCAACAACCGCTCTTGAATTTTTTAAAATACTTATCTCTCCCGCGAACGTGACGTGGGCACGCCATGAAGGCACGGAATCTGGAACTCTCCAGGTGACTTGACGCGGGCACGTCATGAGGGTAAGAGAGCTCCCAGAAGTTTCTGATCGCGAGCTTCCTGCACGTCACCACGCGGGCGCGTCATGACTGAAGGTCACCTACAAATCAGCAAAAACGAAAATTAACACCCAAAATCAGTCAAATTCAAGGAAGACAGATTTAAACTAACAAATAAAATCAAACAAACAACTAAAAGAAATTGGGTTGCCTCCCAATGAGCGCCTTTCTTTAATGTCTTTGGCTAGACATTATCATGTTTTGCTCATGGAGGATAAAATCTTGTGGCTCGCTTCAATGCTTCATCTTCAACGTGATCCTGGTAACCCTCATAGATGGAGTAATTCTTGGGCACACGAGTTACGGGCTTCCATGGACTAGTAAATGGCGCTAAACAAGTCAACAATGATCTGCATTCTCCACTCACTCCTCCACCACACGCATTCATCGGTTCAAGATATTTTTCCATTGCCACTCTTAACTTATTCCTGTCATGAAATTTCAAATTTTCTGGTATAATAAAATCAATTTCAGTAACAGGAATTGAAGAAGAGGAATTAGGAAAATATTGATTAAGGAGTGGAGAAGATGTCACCGCATTTGGAAATTGTTCACTGGATTCATTCACTTGAATACTTTGATGTTGGAGTCTCATGTCTTCCGCTTCAACTTCCTTTTCAACTGTATCTTTGGATCCTCCTTCTTGAGACTCTTGCAGTTCCATATCACTTGTCAGGATAATTGCACTCTCACCTTTCTTAGAGTCATTGATGGTCTGTGAGGGCAAGTCTGACATGAATGACGATTGTTGAGACTCTTGCAGCTGAAAACTCATTGACCCCTCTTCATAATTAACGTTAGAGTTATCCCACCATCCTTGATCATACCGGTTTGAATAAGGGTCATACCACGTTTGAGATCGAGGTGAAGAATCTCCAAATTTTTTTTTGAGATAGTCACTCAGGTAGTCTTGATATTCGGGGCACATACCGGTTGAATGATCCCTGGCATAACAAATTTCACAGGTTGCAGCAGCCATTCTTTCTCTAACAGAGTTTAGTGCCTCTGCATATGCAGACCTCACAAAAAAACTAGCCTCATTGCCTTCCCAGGAAATAAAATCCAGTATATCACCAAAATACGGAGTGTAAGAAGCCATAAACTAAATAAAAAATGTAAACAAGATGAATTGAAAAAGAAACAAATAACTAGCGCCAGTCCCCGGCAACGGCGCCAAAAATTGACAGGTGCCGAACCTGTGCAATAATAATTACCTACTCGAGAAAAATACAGATTTTGTATATAGCGGTGAGCAGGGTCGAATCCACAGGGACTGGGGATAATTCGTTTCTTCTAGAGTCCAAAGTATGGGGGGTTTTGGATTAAATGCTAACTAAATAAATTAACTGCAGAAAATAATTAATTAAAAGAAATAACTAAGAGAAACTCTAGCCAAGGGTATACTTCAGAAATGGTTCATGCACTGATCATTGATGCAAAAATAATCCCAACATTTATTAATAGATTGGTTATAGTTGTCATGCACGCGATAAACAACCAACCCTTCCTTAATTTATCGATAGCTAAGGTACGACCGTTAGCTATTTCTCTAACCCAAAAACAACCCTAGGTACGACCGTAAGATTTAATTTCTAGATTGCATTAATAATTAGAAAGGCCCAATCCTAACCAACAAACACGCTACGAGGGTTTGTTTAAGCTAGATCATATGCTCCCCTGACATAAACCCAATTACGCCAGTTGCTACTGAGGTAGAGATAACGAACAATTACGGATTCAATTACCCCTATTTAGCAAAAATAGTCTATATGAATAATTAATTATTACGCACTAATCAATCATACACAAGGCCATAGCAATTAAAATCAAGGAACATATAAATACCAATAAATGAAGAAAATAATTAAAAAAAAGATTCGATCTCACAGTAATTGTCGAACCAAATCGTCAGTTGTCCCCTTGACTAGAATTGTAGAATTAGTTCATAATTAATGAACTAAACCCACGAGAAATTGAAGCAAAAGCTGCGGCCATCAATTCGCAAGTTGAGGGAATTCAATTCGTCTATTTAATAAAGAGAGAAAGCTACAAAAGGGACTTCATAGTTTTCCTTCGGTCTGGGCGTCCGCAGGAAGCAAACCAAAAGGAAAAGTCAAAGAAAAACAAAGAACAAGCCTCAGCTATTCAGCCATCTTCCATGCGTAAGAACAAACTAGCTAAAAGGCCAAAAAAAGGGTCAACAAAAGTTGCTAAGCTAAAGGCTACCCAAAATTCCTACGAGAAGAAAAGTCAAAATCCTAAGCTAAAACTAAAGAAACGGAAAAACTAAGAGGACCAGACAGCCCTCTGCTGTGCGGCGGTTCCTCCCAGGGGGGAAGAAGACTCCCTACTTCAGCCCTTCGTTCCTCCTTTTAATGCTGCGCTCTGCGAATTACCAAAAAGGACTTGTATCTCCTTGTTCCAAAAATGCCCTGGATGCCTGCTACTTGAACTCTTTCCTGATAACTGTCAAATCGGCACTTATTATGGTATTTTCGTTCTACTCGCTGAAATATATGTAAAATACTAAAAGTGAGTAGAATCTAATAATTAATTCACATTGGGTTAAGTAATAGGGAAAATTAATAATAAACTAAATGATAAAATTGCAACCTATCATCACTTTTACAAAAACTTTGTTAACAAGGCCCTGGTGTTTGAAACAAGTATAACATAGATGGCAAAGAGCATATATTTACCCAAAAACCATCACATAATTGGAAATTCCATAGCAAGGACCAATAGCATCAGCATAATAAGCTGCAAGACAATAACAAACCAATGAAGTCCCAATAAAACGATACTATGCATTATAAGCTTGAAGACAATGGATAAAATGGTAGGTGTAGTTCTTATAAGAAAAATGTTTGCAAATAAAACATGTGTTTCCTTCTTTTAATTTTGATACTGATCTGTACTTGTTTTACAATTGAGTAGGATTGTTTTACATCCATTGTTAATTTTACATTTCTTTTCCTATGTGTATTAGGGCTGTAATTATAGATATCTTCAGCCTATATATTTGGTCTACTAGCAAAGACCAAAGCTTCAAACAGACCACACAATTCATCCAATCACACCTCCCACCTCTCAAATCTTTTCTAAGTCATTTTATTAAATAATTGTAATAGCATGTATACCATATATGTAAATACTATTATTAGTACTATTACTAATTAATAAAGCTCGTTAACTGAGAGCCAATAGTTAATTCTTGCTTTGATTTTTGATAAAAATCAAAATAATTTCGAAGAACCCCTTTCAAGAATCGTTTTTGTAGGAGCTTTAATGGTTGTTCTAGTTTAGCTTGGTTTCAAGCAAAGTTTGAACCTTTCTGGGAATTTCAAAGATTAAACTTTAATGCATTATCTCTTTGCTAGGTCCAGGTTTAAGATTCATACATTAATCATACCCTTCAAAGTAACACTACTACCAACTTTTAGTCTGTTACTCCACCCACATTCTGCTCCCTATTTCTTTAATTCCTCAACTAACCGTTAGCCAATCTTGGCATAACAACATAGCAATAGGATTGGCAGCAACCAACCCCTTCCCCTGCAACTTTTTTGTGGGATCAAGACATACAACAGAAGGATTTTAAAACCTACAATTTTCTGAATAAAAATCAAGCAATAAATATAGCATATTTCACTAGTTCTGAAAATAAATGAAGAGAGTAAATTATGTCCAAAACAGAACAACAGATTAATGGTGGCAAAATGTGCAAATTAATTGGGGAAAAATTAGGGAAATTAATTGGGGGAAAATTAGGGAAACAAGTAGAGACATGAGAGGACCTACCTAAGCATTGACCTTGTAGAACTGGAGGACGGCAAGCCTGACCTTCTTCTTCTTGTGCTTGATCTTCTTGGGCTTGGTGTAGGTCTTCTTCTTGCTCTTCTTGGCGCCACCATGGAGGCAGAGGATGAGGTGGAGGGTGGACTCCTTCTGGATGCTCTAGTCGGCTAGGGTGCAGCCATCCTCCAGCTACTTGTCGGTGAAGATGAGGCACTGCTGGTCTAGGACGATGCCCTCCTTGTCCTGGATTTTGGCCTTGACATTATCGATGGTGTCAGAAAACTCCACCTCAAAGGTGATGGTATTCCTTATTAGGGTTTGCAGGTCAATTTCGAAACCAAGCCCTCAGTTTCGAGCTTTTCTGGGCATTTTTCGGTCGATTTCAACCTGAGTTGGATGACGAAGTTGTGGCGCCGGCGGAAGGAAGGCACTATCGGAGGTCCGAGAGGGCGATCGCGGCGGTAATTCAGGGACAATTGAGGCTTCCATGGCTGCCGGACTTGGTGATGGTTGAACGGAACTTGGCCACAGAGGTCATAACTCGCCGGCGGGTAACACCGGTGCCCACAAGACGAAACAGACGATGGACGTTGCATTGTGCGGGTAAAAAAAAGGGCATTGGAAAAATGCCAAAAACCCTAGAAAAGAGTTTGGGACTGAGAGAAAGTAGCTTGGGTAGCGACCGAGAGTGAAGAAGAAGTGAAAGTGGAATTGCACCTAATACTCTCTATTTCCTTTCCTAATTTGGTTAAAATTTTCTTTAACAATGAAAATTCTCAAGTTAGTTTCCTTAGGATTTCAAGTAATTCATAAATATTTTAGTTTAAAATTTAAATCCTTTTTTTTCCTTCATATTACATTGGATTTTTTAGCCTCAAGACAATCCAAGTCAATTTTTAGCTTCAATTTTTATTTAAATTTACTAATGTATTTCTAATCACCACTTCTTAACATATTTATCAAAAAATCATAATGGATGAAAAATTTTTGCTAAATTCAAAGAACTGGTAAATGTACATTTTCTCAAGTTGTAACAGTTTATATAGTTGTTCTAACTAAAAACTTTCATTAATTTTTTCCAATTAAAAACCTATTGAGTAACTATGACTAGTTTAATAAATCATCAAATTTTTAAAAAATTAAATTAATATTTGAGTAACTATGACTAGTTTAATAAATCATTAAATTTTAAAAAATTAAATAAATATTGATGCTCACAATTAAATAAATGCATTGGAGATGTTCAAGTTAGTGATGATACTATGTTGTCACTAATTACGTTATAGTTTTACTGACAAAAATTGGTCATCAATAAATATAAATAGTGACAACAATGAAAAGTTGTCAAAGAAATAGGTAGAATTACTGACAACTTTTATCAAGTTGTCACTATCGCAAAACTCGCGCCTTCCAAGTCCCATGGCGCGAAGTCGTTTTGTGATGACAATTAATGGTTGTCACTGAAAAGTTAGCTGCTTTGAGTCAATTGTGACAACCTTCAATGTCGTGACTAAACAACCTCATTTTGTGACGACTTTTTGTTGTCACTAGGAAATGTTGTCACTAATGACCTTTTTTCTTGTAGTGAATTAGCCAAGACCACACGCAAATGATCTCCAGCATAACGAATTCCACAAGGCGATCCAAAAAACTTCCACATGACCATCACCAGCTCCCCTTCCAAAAACAATTGTTGTACCGTTTCAGCTTCAGAGTCCACGCAGCAAAAACATTTGGATGGCATATGAAACTAAAACTTAGTCAGCACATCATCCAAATGCAACCCACCCCTGATCAATCGCAACATAAAAAATGAAATTTTCAATGGCACCTGCGTATGCCAACATTGTTTAGACATGAATGAAGAATACAAAGCATCCCGTATCTCCCGGAAAGCAGAGAATAAAGAGAACCTGCCCGATGTAGATACAACCCAAGTCATGGCATCTGGAACATCCCTTGAAGGAACAGCCATACCCGCAATTTCTTGAACAACCTCCACTGGCAGCAGTTGACCCAACAAGATTATATTCCACTCACCATTGTCAATAACATCTTTGAAAGACAGATTTCCTTGCACCTTTAGGAGATCATATATTTACCGTTCTTATATAGTGATATAAATTTACCATTCTCATAGTAATGCATTGATCCAAGTTATCATTGGCGTCTGCCTAGTGATTAGGGGAAGGCTCATTGAATTCTCTTCGCTATCAGATTCAAGATTTAAATTTTGTACACAACAATTGAGATTGAAAGGGCATGGGAAGGAGTAGGAAGGTATTTAGAAAAAAATGTTGATCCAAGTTAACTTTATGACTTATTCAACATTGGTACCGAGAAAATTAACAGAGCAAGGTTGATCTTTAGAACATTTAATTGAAAAACATGCATATTTCACATCAGAGTTACTCCTATTGTATTTTATTTCGAGACAAATGACATACAAACACCATGATCATTCCACTGCATTCTTAAGCATCCTAGAGCATTTAGAGCATTCCTAATATCTTGCCCAAGGTAGCTAGGAGCTACGGAACTCTTTGTATGTGAAAGCTCCATAAAGTATAAATAGGAGGATTTCCTTTGTCAGTCAAAGCCGTTGCAGGTTCTATTGCGACATCATTAGATGGAGCCAAGAACATTGCGATGGTTGTTCAAGCTTTTGTGTTTGTTACCACTCGATGTTTAGGACTAATGAACAAATCATTACTAATTACTCGTATCATTTACGAAAAAGATGGATACCTAACAAGGGGTATACATGATTGTTGGCAAGAATTATAGTTCAATGAGCTTCAGGATAATACGTACATTTAATAGGAGACCACAAATGATGATTAATGCATCAAGCAAAAGTTCAACACCAACCCCACTGTTTTCTTCCCTGAAGAACTGAAGTCCAAGTATTGTGCCTGATGAAGCATAGTTATGAGATTAAGATCATAGTGTTTTGGCATTCCCAGTCTAAGAACAGCTGAACTTTGATTAGCTCATCTTCAAAGTAGCCTATGAGTCCCAAACTCCCAATCCTCCACAAATCAGATCCAAAATCCTCAAGAGAAACTTCCGTGCTTCAACACATTATGTACTTATGACATCCCTAAAAAAAGGTTGTATGAATTGTGGTGCTAATCATTGTAACGGAATTCCTAACTTTATTCTTATTTAAATAAGTTGGGTCATATGTAGAGGCTTTACCGGTATCTGGTAGGCTTTTCGGGCAAAGATTGAATACTATCCTCCACAGGATGGCAACTGTGTGTGACGTTATCACTCCAGTAGTAAAAATCTTCTTTGTGATAATTTAAAGTGCTTGAGAAGATTCTACAGATTTGGCTGATGTCGCTGTCGTTGGAGTAAAAGCCTAGCAGCCTAAAGAACTCCTGGATAACATTCATTGTCTCCTCCATTAAGCCTTCAGAAACTCCATGATTAATGACCTGAACTGACAGCATTTACTTATGAGTAGCAAGATTGATAATGCGTTCCAAATAATGGTCTTAGACAATCATCATCAAGGATTATGTTTAGTTTTTCAGTTCAAACATAACTAGTACTATGAACCTGAAAGAATCCAAATTCTTGGCTTGCTTTCATAACTGCTCAATGACTTCAGCTTGTTCAAGCCTGCAACTTCCTCAAGGTCAATGGTTGGAATGTTTTGTAAGACTTGCCTCCTTTGGTAATTATGACCCACATGATTGATTTTAAAGTGTTGATATTTTAATTAATTGATTGATATTTTGTTAATAATTAATTAGTATCTCTCATTAAATAATGATTGGTGATTGATATTCTAATTAATTGATTGACATTTTGTCAATAATTAATTAGTATCTTTCATTTGTTAATGATTGATTGATATCTACTGTTAATTGATGTCTTATTCAATCTATTAATCAATCAAATTAATCAATTAGTCAGAAAATATTATTTCAGTTATAAATTTTGACAAGATTTCCTTGATGGAAGGAAATCCTAGGGATTTTTGTATTTACCAATAAGGGTCCCTAACCTAACCTACAAAAAACCTGTGGCATTTCATCAGTTGTACACTTTTTGGTTAGGTATTAATTAGAAGATCCTTACTCTAAATTCTCTTTCTACTTTTCTCTTCTTCTACACATCTACATTGTTTCTTTGTCCACATAGACAAGAATAAGGC
Organism: Coffea eugenioides; assembly: GCF_003713205.1. Taxonomy (NCBI): domain Eukaryota; kingdom Viridiplantae; phylum Streptophyta; class Magnoliopsida; order Gentianales; family Rubiaceae; genus Coffea; species Coffea eugenioides. The sequence goes on from NC_040037.1 coordinate 19,364,224, forward strand.
AAGAAGTCAAGGGAGTTGTAAGGATTAAACTCTGTTCAACAATAATGACTGGAGGTAAATCATTTAAATTTCCACTGCTTAGTATAATTTATTTGTAATTATTTGATTTGCATGTCTTTGTAGTATGGAATATGCTTCCCTGGTCTCCATTCTGGAGGAAAGACATGTTTCAGGCGCGGCTTTTGGCACATTGGTCAAGTTTGACATAAGCACATCCATCTGTAATTGCTTGGTTTGCAAATGCACGTATGGATTTCAATGTACAATTAGGTGAAGCTATAAATAGAACTTCATTAATGAAAAATTTTTCCCATTCAGTTTTAAGTTTGCAAGTTGATTTATATTACAGAACTTTAATGATTGAGAGAAATTTATCACGGTTCATATCAATTGCTTAGCAAATCTAGCAATTGGTTTTTGATCAATGAAATATCATCAATTGGACAAATATGGATCTCAAGTTTTATTTGGATTTCATTTAATGTGGAATTAGTAGGTTACATAGATCTTATTTGAAATATTTTCATTGGTTAAAGATTAACTATTAGGTTTGCCAAATAGTTGGTTTGGAATGTGATAAACTTTTTCATTAACTAAGTTGTGTAATTTCATGCCATCCATTGAAATCAAACCTATTACCTAATAATTGGTTTGTCTTCGAGATAGGATTGGAGTTCATGTAATAGTGACATCAAAATGAAACAAGAAATTGCACTAATAATTTCAGATTTCAAACTAGAATTAAACAATGCTTAGCCTAAACATCCTTTCATTTTCCATATACTTTGTACCTGCAACAAAAAATACCACCATACTTTTAAACTGGACAGCCAAAATTTTTGCATCACCATTAACGCTTGCATTGTGTGTTGCTATGGGATTCGCATGCTAAGAAGACTATAGTCTAATGGCTAAGCTTGAGACTCCATAATTTAGAGATTTTGGATTCAAATCTCCCTGCTCACTCTTCCTGTGTTAAAAGAAAATTAAAAAGAAAACAGAAAAAGCATGACTCCTGTGAGTTATAACCAGATTCATCTTGAAAGTAGTCCAAGACGGCAGCAAAAGTGACATAAGTTGGTAGCCGCTAATGGTGTTGGCTATCTAAACATTACGATATTTGAAGCTATTTTTTTTCCGTGATTAATTAACTATTGTGGTATTAATTGTGGGTCCTGCAACTACATAAATAACAGAAATGATATAAAAATTACACATGTTGTCTTTTATTCAACTTTGGGCGACAAAATTGCTTTTTTTTTTTGGGTGAAAGAGACATAGTCAAATAATTCCACATTCCTCTTCAACATAGTCCAAGACATTAGCAAAATTGGCATACACCGTTATTGCATTGGCTTTTGCCTATCTAATTAATAGATAAGAGAGATGATATAAACAATTACGCATTACTGTCTTTGTTTCAACTTTGGGCAAAAAACCAAGTTCTTTCCTTTTGTTTTTGTTGAAAGATATATAATTACAGAATATTTTATGACAAACTGGGGCAAGATGCTCTGTCATCATCTGAAAGCTATTTTTTGGCCTTTCCTGGTTGAATATTAGGTAAGTTTTCCAATCCAAATAACGTTTCAATTGTGAATTTGGCATTGCTATTTGTGCCTGATGCTCAATATCTAGATTAATTAACATTGGAACTTTAGACAGTAGAATTACACATCAAGTTTGAGAGTTAAATTCACTAATGCAATCAATAAAAGGTAGTTTGGCTTTATATACTATTAGTTTTCATTACTTTTTAGATATTGTTATTGTCCCATTTTTGAAAATCTCTAAGATGGTCATAATGGTTTGTCCATTTTATTTATGTTTATTAGGGCTAATTTTCATAAATACTACAAGCAACACCTGCATTGTAGGTGTGGTAGGTGTGGTAGTTATTAAGAATTTAAACTAATTACCAATAGAGGATAATAACAGATTCCTTAATGTAGTAATTTAATCTACATAATAATTTTCTTTATAGAGAAGGCAAAAATCCGAAACTGTTTATCCTTCATACTACAACTGACATTGTATACACTATCAGGTCTACATGTAAAAGAACTAATCTTAATTTAAATTTAAATTTTAAATTTTACACATGTCGCATACATTCAAACTGGATACTGTATACATTGAATTTATAGTGGTCATTGATGGGATCAGGCACTAACAGTTGCACGAGTAACTATTTTAGGAGGTTGAATTCATCAGGCACTAATAGTTGCACGAGGAACTATTTTAGAAGGTTGAATTCTAAGAGTTAACTTCTTTAAAAAGTTGAAGGGGTAGTATAATCATTTCTAAACAGTGTAACATCATCCTTATACTGTATAAGAAGGAGTTGAAGTTTGAGTGTTGACTTTGTTTCCTTCTGCCGGAGAAAGTGAAATATCCTTTTTGATTCTTTATTATGTGACATTAGTTGCAGATAGTCGCATAAGTACTATTAAGCTCTTCTTAAATACTATTAAGTACTATTAAGAAGTTGGGTTTTCACTCATTGGTGGGATATACTTCAAGAAGTTATGTAGGGGCATCTCGTATTACTGAATAGAGCACCCACTCTAGGTATACAGGCATTCCAGCCTGTTTTAGTAGAAGGACGTGCTGTTTCTTCTGCCTCTTCATGGATATATAGTATTCGCCATTAAACTGCAATTGCAATCAAATTACTTATTCATTCTCTGCATAACCATTACCTTAGTTACTCCTCCACGTTGAACGAATGGCTATGGCCATTTCTCTCTTGTGCTTTTGTTAGGCTTCATATATATCACGGGTCTCTAAAATCAAATTAACTTCTTTTGTGATATTTGGATGCAGGTATGGCTTCTCTTTTTAATTGAGGTGAGTTCATTGATGATTGTTAATGGGAGCACAAAAGTTGTCCAAGTGTTGATCCTGTTGCTAGAATTCGAGCATGGTGAAATGTCCTCTATTACGTTCGTTTCAGTGAAGTCAAAGGGATCAATTTCTCAAATTCCTAGGGTTTTCAAGTTCACGATTTTGCAAAACCAAGCTTCAAATCAAGACTTTGAAGATGTTGATGGGAAATCCGTGCCCAAAACCCTAATTCATGAAGCAGATCAAGGAGCAGATACTTTACTAAGTTGGCATTGTCTATTTCTCTTAGGAGCATTTGATAAAAGTGAAATATAAAAATTGAAATTTGATTCCATTAAATTATTGAATTGTTAAGTATTAAATCAAATACATTTGAGTGTATATCACATTATCACTTATTTTTTAGAGTAAGTTTTACCTAGGAAATTTGGTATCACTGAATTAATTTAGATGTTCAATTTTTTTTATCAAATATGTCTGAAAATATTAAGATCTGAATCCATTATATTTAAATGCTAAATTGGGTTATCAAATAGGACCTTAATTTCTTAGTTATTTAGTCGATTGTGTTAATAATAAATTGTGCCAGCTTGCATGTAAGTTGGAACCACATAGTTGTGGTTTTAATTGAGTTGTTTTGGGCCTTTTAGGTTAATAAAATAATTTGGTCAGTTTAAAACTTAAGTTGGGCCTTAATTAGTTAGTTCTTAGTTGGTTAGTTAAGTAGTTAAGTTTTGGCCCTTTTGGATTTGTACTTTAGCTATAAATAGTCGAACTCTTTGCTTTGATTAATAAAGACAATAGAGCGAACCAATTTTCCAACATTAAACATGCCTGTTTCCTTCTTGCCTTCTTTATGAGCCATCCTTGAACACCTTAAAGTGGTGCTAAGGCGCTTATCGACTTATTAATCAAATAGTCACTTTGATTCTGGCGTCATCTACCAATCAAATGTTCTTGAGCCATTCCTTGAGCATTTTGATTTCCGCTGTCTAAACCTTGATATCCATTCTAGATCCTCGGGGCTTGTGGTGCTACAAGTTATATTTGAAATAAGGAGAAGAATGTATCAGCTGGTATTAGAGTTAGTTGAAGGTATCAAAGTTATATCTCTTTTAGTTTTCTTGTTGGTGTCTTTGTCGTTCTTATTCTAGAGTTCTAGGGTTTTGTCTTTTGAGTCAAAAAAAAAAAAGAAGTTACTAGTCATTCATAGTACTGTTCATCCGTGTTATTGTTCATCTCGAAAAAAAATTATGTTTAAAGTATTTCTTGGAAATCCAAAGTTCTTACCTAGGTGATAAGTGAATATTTAACGTACATTTTGTATGAATTTGGCATGAATTTTTGGTATGTTTTGAGAAGATTAAAGCCATATTTAAACTCTTTTGGTGATAATTGCTTAAATATTGTTTAAGAGTTAAGAAATTGATAAATGAGTGATTAATGCGTAATTTTGTGAAATTGTGAAGGTAATTGATGTATGAAATTCATGCACAAGTTGAAAGAAATGTCAGGGTCATCCAGAGGACAAAGTACACAAGAAAGTGGGAGCAAAAATGTAGAAAAAGGGAAGAAGTGAAAAACTGGAAAAATGCTCAACACGGATCCGAGGTCGGATCCGTGTGTACAAGAGGGATCCGACCCCTCGTCTGTACTTCTGGCGGAGTGTATCCGAGGTCAGGCCGATCCGACCTCGGATCCATCATGGGAAGGCCTCGGATCCTATAATCCGAGCTCGGATCCATTATCACTCCTCGGATCCGAAGCTCGGATCTGTCTCTCTCCTCAACAAGTGGCACAGCCGTTTTTCTTTACCTTTCTCACAACTTTTACAGCTATTTTGAGGGACAGAAATCGGTGGCACATGCTTCTGCAATAAAAGAGAAGACCAAATGAGTGTGGACAAAAGGAACATCATATCTTTGACTTCTTTTTACAAAATCTAAGTGGAGGAAATTATGAAGTGAGAGGAATGAAATTTCTACCACCTTTTATGCAGAAACACAAGGGAGAAGCAAGGATAACCATACGTAGCTAGTTTTCCTTCTTGCAACAAGTTTTCTCTCTAGATAGGAGTACTCGGAGAAGCATTTTTTGGAGAGTTTTCACTTGTAATCATATTGTGCAAGAACATAGCAGGAATTGGAGAGCTTCACCTTCAATTGGCTAAGCTTTCTTTTATCTTTCTTATACTTGTACTTTATGATGTTTTGCATTAATAAACTTGTGAATTTGATTGTTAAATCATTCATGAGTAGCTAAACTCCTTCATCTAGGGAGTAGATGAAACTTATGGCTAAATAATACTAATTGAATGTGATTTACACTTGTTATATCTTGAGTTAACTTGTCTACTGGTGTAGCTGTGATTTCTTGTTATTGATTGATCACCAATAACTTGTTTACAGTTGTTATTGTTCAATGAGAATTGGTAATAACAATGGAAACACATGAGTAGAGCTTGAGTTGTATGTTCATGAAAATAGAAATACACTTAAGTGGATTACTTAGTATTTCATGAATTAAAACAGAGTTGTAGTAGTATTTCACCATGGAAATAGGGAAATCTATATTGCTCTAAGCCATTTCATCATGGAAATGAGACTTGGTAATCTTGGAAATAAATCTCTGGTTAAGCAAGAATAATAGCAAGAAGTAAATCCATTTATTTGTGTAGTTTATGCCATAAGTGGAATCTACATCCCTAGAATCTTCATTAAGTGAAATTTCTCTATTTGCATTCAGCATTTGTTAAACTAGATTTGTATATCAGATGTGTAGATTACAGCATTAGATTTTCTCTGCTCAAAATTAATGGTAAGTCTAAATAATAGAGAGAACAGGGGCTTAGTAATTGTTTAAATTGCTCCTCGTGGGATCGACCCGATACACATCTTGTACTAAAATTTTGACCTGTATACTTGCAGTCCAACGGGTGTAAAATCGGAATTAAACTTGCATTGATACAAAAAGAACCCGTCAAGTTTTTGGCGCCGTTGCCGGGGAGCGGCAATATTAGGGCCTAGTCATCTCTATTAATTTAGACATTTTCATTGTTTTTATCCAAGTTGTTGAATTAAAACTACAAAAATTTCTCTTATTTTTATTTGTAGTGCATGCACCGATCAAATAGAGAAGTTGGACATTTTGATCCTGAAATTGAAAGAACATTGCGGAGACAAAGGAGGAATACACTGCATCAAGAGGAACAAGAGGTTTGGCAGCCAATAGAAGATATCTTGATAGAATTACCATTTGAAGAAGAAATGGCGGAAAATGACCTAAATAGGCGAGTTCTGCGAGATTTTACTATACCGGGAACACAAGGTTCACAAACGAGCATAGCAAGGCCTGCGGTAAATGCTAACAACTTTGAGATTAAACCTTCACTTATCCAAATGGTTCAACAATCTCAATTTGGAGGTAATGCAGTAGAAGATCCTAATACACACTTAGCTACATTCTTGGAAATTTGTGATACAATTAAAATGAATGGAGTTAGTGATGATGCTATAAGGCTAAGATTGTTCCCATTTTCATTGAGAGATAAGGCCAAACTTTGGCTACACTCTCATGCTCCCAATACTTTCACTGGATGGGATGAATTATCAAGAGCATTCTTAAATAAGTATTTTTCACCAGGTAAGACTGCTAAGCTTAGAATGGATATCACTAGTTTTAGCCAATTGGAAGGTGAATCATTATATGAGGCATGGGAAAGGTTTAGAGATCTGCTTCGGAAATGTCCACATCATGGACTGCCGGAGTGGTTAATCATACAAACCTTCTATAATGGTTTAGTTTTTTCTACTAAAACTATGATCGATGCAGCTGCAGGTGGAGCTTTAATGGGTAAAACACCCCAAGAAGCTCATAATTTGATAGAAGAAATGGCAGCAAATAACTACCAATGGGCCAATGAGAGAGGTAATGCAAGACGTCACGCAGGTATGATAGAAATGGACACTCTTAATATGCTGAGTGCTCAAATGAATAATGTGATGAAATTGCTAAGTAGACAAGGTCCAAGCTCATCTAATGCACATGTAGCATGCTGTTCTGTATGTGGAGGTGAACATGATACTAATGAGTGTGTTGATTCTGAACAGGTACAATTCGTCAATAATTACAATCGTAATGCTCAAAATAACCCCTACTCAAATACTTACAATCCGGGGTGGAGAAATCATCCAAACTTTGGATGGAAGGATCAAGGAAATCAACCAAGGCCAACCAATCCACCGGGATTTCAATCAAGGCAACAACAAGCTGAAACTAAATCTGGTTGGGAGATGGCAGTGGAAAAGCTTGCAAAAGTTACCTCGGACAGATTTGAGCGAGTAGAAGGAAGGATGGACCAACTCACTACAATGTACAGGAATGTAGAGGTCCAAATTGGTCAAATTGCTAGTTCTTTGAATAATCGAAATCAAGGAGAATTACCTAGCAAAACAGAGGTCAATCCTAAGGAGCATGTGAAAGCCATTACTCTTCGTAGTGGTAGACAATTAGAAGATCCTCCAGTGAAGGAAGTTGAGAAGGATGAGAATGAAAAACAAGAAGAAAAGCAGAGGAACCAAGAGGCGATTGTGGAGGAAAATAGTCGGGAGAATCCAAGAGAAAAGCAACCATCATCTTCCACTACCATTCCAATACCCCCTGCGGTTCCATTTCCACAAAGATTAAAGCAAAATAAGTTTGATAAAGATTTTGAAAAATTTGTTAAACTTTTCAAACAATTGCACATTAACATTCCTTTTGCCGATGCTATTTTGCAGATTCCGTCTTATGCGAAATTTCTCAAGGAAATCATGACTAGAAAAAGAAAGTTGGAAGACTGCGAAACAATAGCATTAACGGAGGAATATAGTGCAATTATTCAAAATAAGCTACCACCGAAGTTGAAGGATCCAGGGAGTTTTTCTATACCTTGCACCATAGGTAACGTTGATTTTTCTAAAGCATTGTGTGATCTTGGTGCTAGTGTATCATTAATACCTTTAACGGTGGCTAGACAATTGGGTTTGCATGAGCTTAAACGCACAAATATTACTTTGCAACTAGCGGATCGGTCTATTAGATATCCAGTGGGAGTGTTGGAGAATGTATTGATAAAAGTTCAAAAATTTATCATTCCAGTGGATTTTGTGGTATTAGATATGGAAGAAGATATATCTATGCCAATTATTCTAGGTAGACCATTTCTAGCTACTGCAGGTACTATTATTGATGTAAAAAATGGCAAGCTTAAGTTTCAAGTAGGTGAAGAAGAAGTAGAATTTAATTTGAATGAAATGGAAAAATACCCTTCTTTTACCGATCATGCTTATTCTATTGGCACAATTGATAAACTAACCCAAGAGATGAGTCAAGTCAACCTTGACTTAGATCCTCTTGAGCATTGTTTAATGAGTTTAGGTAAGCAAGAAGATGTTTGTGAAGAAATTGAAGAATTGGCCAAGTACTTGGATTTTCAAGCACCTTATAAAAGGGGTAATTTGTATGAAAGTCTTGGCCAAGGAAAAGGGTTTTCACAACCTTCAGAAATTGAACCTCTAAGGTTAGAGCTCAAGCCACTTCCGACTCATCTAAGGTATGAATTTCTTGGAGAAAATAAAACTTTACCTGTAATTGTTAGTGCTGACCTTGATGATGAACAGTGTGCAAAGTTGTTAAGAGTTCTAAGAAGGCGTAAGAAGGCAATTGGATGGACAATTTCAGACATTAAAGGTATAAGTCCTTCTATATGCATGCATCGAATTTTATTGGAGAACGGTTGCAAACCAGTGGTGGAAACACAAAGAAGACTCAATCCAAACATGAAAGAGGTGGTAAGAAATGAAATTCTTAAATGGCTTGACGCAGGTATAGTTTTTCCTATCTCCGATAGTGTTTGGATTAGTCCAATTCATGTGGTACCAAAGAAGGGTGGAATGACTACAATCGTGGGTAAAAATGATGAATTAATTCCATCTAGACTTGTGGTAGGGTGGAGAGTGTGTATTGATTATCGTAAGTTAAATACGGTAACAAGAAAAGATCATTTTCCCCTACCATTTCTTGATCAATTATTGGAGCGAATAGCTGGATATGAATTTTACTGTTTTCTTGATGGTTTTTCAGGATATAATCAAATAGCTATAGCTCCAGAGGATCAAGAAAAGACCACATTTACATGTCCTTATGGCACTTTTGCCTTTAGAAGAATGCCATTTGGTTTATGCAATGCTCCTGCAACTTTTCAACGATGCATGATGGCTATTTTTTCTGATTATATTGAGAAAATTATGGAGATATTTATGGATGATTTTTCTGTGTATGGTTCATCTTTTGATCAGTGTCTTCATAATTTGGAATTAATTTTGCAGAGATGCGAGGAAACAAATCTTGTACTGAATTGGGAGAAATGTCATTTTATGGTAAAAGAAGGAATTGTCTTAGGACACAAGATTTCCTCCAAGGGAATTGAGGTGGATCAAGCCAAAATAGAAGTCATCGAAAAATTGCCACCCCCAAGCAATGTCAAGGGGATAAGGAGTTTTTTAGGACATGCTGGCTTTTATAGACGTTTTATTAAAGATTTTTCTAAAATAGTAAAACCATTATGTGATTTATTATGTAAAGATTCTCCTTTTCAATTTGATGACAATTGTTTGGTTGCATTTGAAAGGTTGAAGAAGGAATTGATTTCGACCCCAATTATAACTTCACCCGATTGGTCAATACCATTTGAATTGATGTGTGATGCAAGTGATTATGCAGTTGGAGCAGTTTTGGGACAAAAGAAAGAAGGACGATTGCACGTCATTTACTATGCTAGCAAGTTGCTAAATGAGGCTCAACTCAATTATGCAACGACAGAAAAAGAGCTATTGGCAGTGATATTTGCTTTGGACAAATTTAGATCCTATTTAGTAGGATCTAAAGTCATTATATATACGGACCATTCAGCTCTTAAATATTTGCTGCATAAGAAGGATGCAAAACCTAGACTAATTCGGTGGATTCTTTTATTGCAGGAATTTGATGTGGAGATAAAAGACAAAAAGGGATCGGAGAATCTAGTTGCAGATCATTTATCACGTTTGGAATATATCCCAATCAAAGATCAGGTTCCAATTCAAGAGAATTTTCCGGATGAGTTTGTCCTAGCACTTAGAAATTCTCCATGGTATGCAGATTTTGCTAACTACTTGGTCAGTGGAGAGATTCAAAAGGGATTTAATTATCATCAAAAGAAGAAATTCTTACATGACGTAAAAAGTTACTTTTGGGAGGAACCATTGCTATACAGACATTGTGCCGATGGTATGATACGTAGATGTATTCCTGAAGATGAGGTACATAATGTTTTATATCATTGTCATAACCTTGAAACAGGTGGTCATTTCAGTACTTCAAAGACTGTGGCAAAGGTATGGCAATCAGGATTTTATTGGCCAACTATGTACCAAGATGCTAGGGAATATGTTAAAAATTGTGATGCATGCCAAAGAACTGGAAATATATCTCGAAAGAATGAAATGCCCCTGACTACGTTCTTGGAAGTTGAGTTATTTGATGTATGGGGTATTGATTTTATGGGACCATTTCCTAGTTCTTTTAATAATAAGTACATCTTAGTAGCAGTGGATTATGTTTCTAAATGGGTTGAAGCAATCGCTTCACCTACTAATGACTCTAAAATTGTACTTAGATTCCTTAAAAAGAATATTTTCAGTAGATTTGGTATACCCAAGGCCATAGTAAGTGATGAAGGGAAACATTTTTGTAACAGACAATTGGATTCCTTATTGTTTAAATATGGTTGTAGGCACAAGACATCACTCCCATATCATCCTCAAGCCAATGGACAAGCAGAGCTAGCTAATAGAGAGATAAAGCTCATTTTGGAGAAAACTGTGAATAAATCACCCAAGGATTGGGCTACAAAGCTAGATGATACACTATGGGCTTACCGAACGGCATTTAAGACACCCCTAGGGATGTCACCGTATCGTTTAGTCTATGGGAAAGCTTGTCACCTACCTGTGGAGATTGAGCACAAAGCTTATTGGGCAATTAAATCTATTAACATGGATTGTAATTTTGCAGGAGAAAAGCGATTACTTGAGCTAAGTGAATTGGAGGAACACCGACTACATGCATATGAAAATGCCAAAATTTATAAAGAAAAGATCAAATATTGGCATGACAAGCATATTATTCCTAAAAAATTTCTGGTAGGGCAAAAGGTACTCTTGTTCAATTCACGCCTGAGGTTATTTCCAGGAAAATTGAAGTCAAGGTGGTCGGGACCATTTGAAGTAACTCAAGTATTTCCTTATGGAGCAGTGGAAATAAAAGGAGAAAATGGTTCTCCATTTAAAGTAAATGGGCAAAGATTGAAGCCCTATTTGGCCGGAGAAAAGGTTCCTAAAGGAGTAAATTACTCCTTAGGAAATGCAATGGAGAATTAAAGAAGTTATAGGAAAGTCGAGCCAACGACTATAAACAAAAGCGCTTGTTGGGAGGCAACCTAATAATAATAGTGTATTTGTGTGTTTTTATGTGTTTCTTACATTTTGGTGTAAGTTAATTGATTAATTAGATGTATTTCACTTGTTTATAGGAGATACGGGAGTTTTATCATCCATCTTGGAGGTGCACTTGAAGATCATGTTGGCAGGGAGTTTTCTTACCAAATTGTGTTTTAAGTGTTTAAAATTTCTATGCCTATACATACATTGTGCATTTCAAGTGAGTTTTGGTGATATCATGGTTATAAAGGTTCATGGATTCATTTGATGTGTATTTAATGCTCAGAAATGCCATTTTGATGTAAAAATGCAAAAATGATCAAAGAACCTCACCCCTCGATTTTCAATGTAAATGTGTTTGTTGTGTTTTGAGAGGATGGATATTGTGTTTAAGGTATATTGCATGTGCGTGGGAGGTTAGAATTGATAAAAGTTTGTCCAATGTGTGTTTTGGAATTGGCCGGAAAAGGGAGAAAAAGTTTGAAAAATTGCAGTTTCTGCAATTAGTGCAGAGAAGTCAGGATCCGAGCTCGGATCCTAAAATCCCAGACAGATCCGACCGCGGATCCATAGATCCGAGCTCGGATCTTTTCCAACCCAGATAGATCCGAGGGCTCGTCTGTGTTTCTGTTGAGGCTGATCCGAGCCATGTAGGATCCGAGGCCTTCCAGAAAGGATCCGACCTCGGATCTATTCGCGATAAGAAAGGAAACGAGGCCTCGGTTCCTCATTTTTTCCAGATTTCTCTTCTCTCTCTCTTCGAAACCCTATCCCCTTTCCTCCAATCTTCCATTTCATCCATAAAATTCCCAATTTTTCACAATAAAACCTTCCCTAACCTCTTGAGAGCATTAACCCTCAACAATTTAGAATCAAAAACATCAAATTGAGGGGTTTTGATCTTCAAGACGCGAAATAGGGCCAAACTGAAATCTAGCAATTTGAGGTCGAATTTGGGCTTGTTTCTATTCCATTTTTGCATCATTATCATCCTCCATCATCACTCCATCTATTTGAGGTAACAAATTTCGAATTTCTGTGACATTTTATATCTCTCATTTTTGTATATTTTTAGTTTTTCAATACATTTTGCTTAATTGTTGCAAATTCGTGATATAATTGTGCTACATTGTGCTCAAATCAGCTGTAATAATTATTTTCATGCTTATTTGTGTAAAAATTATGAATTTGGTGATAGTTTTGAGATTTCCTTCTCAATTTTTGGGCTTGAGCATTTTAGTGGTTTAAATTTGTGAATTTTGCTTTCAGTGAATATATGAACTGTTCCGAGAAGTATAAATCAATGTTATAATTGAAAATGATATGCTATCATTAGAGCAATAGCCCATTGGGTAAAAGTGTGTGTTCCCGATCAAGTTAAGCACATTGAACCACTTTTACTTGAAATAATTAATATTAGGATAACTTGGGAGTCATGTGTAGTTAACTTAAGTGTTAACGAGTGTTATGAATTGGATTGATGATATTCTCAAGTGTTTGAGTGTTTATTTTTGCAAATAGATATAATTTAAAATTGTTTGCACTTAATATGCATGAAATAATTTCTTTACTGCTAATATCCTTTCTAAGTGTAGGAATTGGATTTGAGAAGTGTTAGGAAGCTTATTTGTTTAAATTTGGGGACATTTTGGCAGGGAGTTTAGCCCTTTTTCAAAGGGAAACTCTGCCGAAATTTTCTTAAATTCCTATTTTAATATGAATGAGCGAGTTTCTATCTTTTCTAATACATACTCATCTTGTTTATAGGTGCTATGGCTCGTACAAGGAGGGCTCGTATTCGTACTCCTACACCATCGTCAAGTGAAGAACATACACCTTCTGTGCATGAGGAGTCGCCTGAGGAAGAATCTCCTTCGCCTGAGTCACCACCTCGATCTCGCCGGAAGACTGCATCCACTAGCCGTGATGAGCCACCGCCAGATTACGATACCACACGATTCACATCGCTCGAAAACCAAGAGTGGTATGAAGCCGGCCTAGCCAAGGAGATCATCATTGAGAAACACTTGGCTCCAGAGGTGGATGCGCACTACCATATTTCGACAGCATTCAAGCGACTTGGATGGGAGAACATCCTTCAATTGCCCAAGTACTACTACCCCAACTTGGTCCGGGAGTTCTACGCCAATGTGGAGAACAAGCAGAGTCACAGTGGCAACCTCATCGTCTCGTGGGTTCGAGGCAGGAAAGTGGTTCTCAATCGAGAGGCACTGCGACGTTTCGTTCAACTCATAGACGAAGGCGAAGATGTCAAACTGACTAAGGAATTCAAGGCTCGAGACCCTTGGCAAGTGGGAGAAGCCGTGGAGCGTCTAAAGGGTCAGTACCGTGAGCGAGGAACTTCGAAAAAACTCACGGTATATGCCGACTCCTTTGAGCATCGATACCACCTGATCTTCTATCTTTTTGCATTTAATGTGGTGCCGAAAAAGAGTGGTAAACGGGAGATCCGAAATAGCGATCTCTATTTTCTGGATAAGATGATACATGGATTGGGTAGGCAGTTGACTGGCATTCCTCTACCCAGCATTATCATCAGCTATATGCGGACCACAGCTCGCATGAGGGCCGGCGAGACTTGCTTCGGATTCCCTCGACTGCTATCCCTCGTGTTTGAGAAGCTCAAGGTTCCTCGTGGAACCGAGAGAGCGGTGGTAACTAGGTCTGTCGAGGAGGTAA
>NC_040037.1:19379289-19529163 GCF_003713205.1 Coffea eugenioides
TTGACACATTTTCGTATTTCGCTATAACTTGAGCTACAATGATCGGAATTAGATGATTCTTTGAACCAATTTGAAGATAAGAGATAGATCTACAACTTTGGTGAAGACATCTAAATCCAGTTTGAAGGTTTTCCAGGTCAAAATGCCGAATTACAATAGCAAATTTCTACTGGTCGAAACTGGAACAGGGCAATGAGCAGGTAAGGGTATTTCGGTCATTTCTCAGCCTACACAGATCCAAATGAGATGATTCTTGATGCATTGGAAAGCTAACTCAAAGGGATACAATTTTTATGTTTTGGTCAAGAGCTAAATCAGCTTTTATCATCAAGAAAAGTTCAGTGGAAGTTGATGCAAAATCGGAGCAGAGCTGGAAATTGAACCAGAAGTGACCAAATGGTCACTGTAGCAATCCGGCCGGAATTTGGCCGGATTTGTGGCCGGATTCCTGGCCGGATTGTGGTCAGAAAAGGCTGCTTTGTACGCGTAAAACTCAATTTCACCTCCACCAACTCACATGCGTTGCTAGACATGTGAGAAACATCTCCAGCTGTAAAAGGAAGGTGGAGGCCTCATTTCTTGACCACCTTTCATCATAAAAGAGCCAAAATTCATTGCAAGAAGGAGAGAGAGATTGGAGTTCATAGCAGGAAAATAGAGAGTGAGCTACGGGAGAAAGCTTGAAGTTGCAGAAATGTAGCTCTTTCATCTCTCTAGCGTTAGTTTAGCTTAGTATAGTGTAGTATAGTCTGTCCATTCTTGTTTATTATCTAGATTAGGATGAAGATGGAGGATGAAGAAGGCAAGGAAGAAAGCTCATGTGACAAGGGTTGTATTCCTTCCAAACTCTTTATCTTTTGTACTTGATTCCAAGTTTAGTTAATATACAAGTTTTGGATTTTGTGTTTAATATGTGTATCTAAAGTTTAAGCCTTGGGTTTGGTTGAACTTTCTATAATTGTTAGTGTTTATTATTTGGTTATTTGACTGCTATGATTTGAGCAAGTTATTTAGCACTTTGGCTTCTTAAATCATGATTAATCTGGTACCATTGATTGTGATTATCTAAGGTGTTATTTCTGCAATGAAAATTGAGACTTAACACTAGTTCAAGAAGTGCTAAACATAGGGAGTACACTCACGAAAGTAGAGGTGCACCTATGTGGTTTTTAGTGATTCATTTCATGTAATTTCACTGAAGAAATGAACTTGTAGCTAATTTCATAACCATGAGAATAGGTATGAATTAGTTATAAGTATAATTGATTCACTACGAAAGTAGGATTCAAATGCATAAGGAAATTTCACCATAATTAGCCTAGATGTAGTAATTAATGATCCAAATATAGCACTTGCATGAGTAGTTGGGGATACCATAACCTAAGGAGCTTTCATTTGTCATTTTGTATAATTTCAGTAGGATAAATTTGTTATAATTCATTGATAGTCTAAATAATAGAGAAGCTTTAGTAATACCGGTAATTGTTCACTCTTCCTTGTGGGATCGACCCGATATATACCCTAAACTACTAGTTGATCTGTATACTTGCAGTGAACGGGTGTAATTCGGTATTTTTTAGCTTGCACGTCTTTAATACCCGTCACATATAAAATATTGCATAGTCATCCAAAAAATATGAATGAGAGAGAATGATGAAGAAAAGGGAAAAAGAAGAAAGTGACTTTCATTTTTTTTTAATTTTTGAGCTTCATCTATTTGATATATTGTAAATTATGTGTCAAGTGAGGGTTAATATAATTTTTCTACTCCTAATATTGGTTTTTATTTAGAAGAATCATAAACTACCGAAGTTTAAAGAGACTATGCTTTTAGATTCTAAGCCCAATGATTTGGGCATATAGTAATGGGTAAATCTTTTATGATTGGCACTGTATACATTAACGAATTGGTATGCATGCTACATATACAAAATTAATTTGCAGATCTAAATTCAGATGATGTGAGATTTATCTAACTTCATTTATACACTGACAGTATAGAAAAGTTAATCCATATTACTAGGATAAATCTTTTCTGTATCGACACTGTATACATTTGTGGATTTAGATGCATGCCACACACATAAAATCTCAGGGGTACCAAGTTATATTTCTAAACCACAGGGGGCCAAGTGATGTTAAGAGAAACTTCAAAGGAGGTTTCTAATATTATTCCAACACATATTCAGTAGGCAAAAGATACTATTTCAATTATTTAGGTGGCAACGAGTTTTTTTTTGGCCTTATCACTGCATGTGATACTCGTGTACAAGGACAAAACTAGGGGATTAGGGCTGAAGTTTTATAGAATTCAATTTTCCTCCCTTACAAAATTACATATTGTCAAATCAAATAATCTTGCTCCCGAAAAAACCTAAAGATATTTAGATTATACATTTAAATTTATGCATATTAAAATTCACCTTCTCGAGATATATTTTCTGGTATATGACACACGATTCATGCATCATATATGAATGCATATGAATGGAAGAGCACGTCAAAAACACATTACCACATAAAGATTCTCAATGCCCCTGCGAGTTTCTTTTAGATTAGAGCTATTTTAGTAGTCATCAATTACATTACGTACCATAAATATAAAAAATTAATCTCATCATAATAACATAAGAATAAAACACAAGGTTGAGTGCCTTTTACTTTTTGGTACTAGTATTGTAATATATCTTTCTACTATAGATAGATATATTACAAATGCATGTGAAAAATCTACTAGAGTGGATGATAATAAATGTATTAAAGAATGAACTAGAGCTAGAAACAAAGGTATAATTTCATAAACCTCTCCTGAGGTTTCTGATAATTGCAGCCATCTTCCTTGAAATTTGAAAAATTATACTTATCTCCCTTGATATTTTGAAAAGGCTATAATAATCTTGACAACTCTACAAATTCTAAATGAAAAGTGGTTGTAAAGAAAAAAGAAATCGCATTTTGTCAATGTTTCTTTATTCAAAAGCTCCAACCTCAACCTAATACATTATATTCAATTTTGAGGTCATTTAAATGAATTTCTTGCTTAGTTTTATAAATAGCTGACCAGTAGGGATGCATTTGTTAAAAACAGTTTCTTCACAACTTACTTAGCAAAGGGCAAAAAAAAAAAAAAAAGAAGTCCGAGCATTAAAAATTGATGCCTTGAAACCTGGCCTAAAATTTTTTTCGCAAAGATCTACGTTAAAATTTTTTTACTTAGCAAGTAACAATAATATTTGATTTGTTTTGTAAAATAAATAGAGGCAATATAGAATATTCATAAGCCTTTCTGTCCTTATATCACTAGTTGTTAACAAAAATACTTTCTAGGGGATGTTTATGTAATTTTTCAAACCTCAAGAGATGTAATTGCAATCATTACAAACCTCAGGGGAGGTTTTTGAAATTATCCCCAAAAACTATTTACATTAGTTCCTAAAATTGTAAAACTAGAATTCCAAAGTTAATAAATTCAGTTAAACTTTAATTAACTTCAAAAACCTGAATTGATTCATCAAAGCATGCTTGAACATCATAAAATAAGGCCAAGAATTCAAAAGAAAAATTTGTCAGTTTTCATAAAATTTGGGGCCTTAACGTGATTATGCCAAAATTAGGGGACCAAACAGCAAATATATTTTTTTTGGGCTTGGATGAAAGAAATCGGCAAGCAATTATCATGAATAAACGTAAAAGATATCCAAGGCTCCATGTTGAACCAAAAACGGAGGAAAGAAAGGAAGAAAGAAAAAAACAAATAAGAGACTAAGATTTTCATTTTTCAACTCAACTCCGAAGATCAACAAAGCTGGACATTTGAATTGAGTCTTCTAATCCAAACGAAACTATAATGCATATACGCAGGAGTCAAATGAACAAGTAAGTCCAACCCAAGATTAGAGCAACCCAAATAAATTAATATTCTACAACCCACACTTCAACCCATGAGTAAGCTACCAAACAAGACCATATAAGTCCAACTCAAGATTAGAGAAACCCAAATAAACTTATCTTCTACAACCCAAACTTCAACCTATGAGTAAGCTCCCAAACAAGACCATATAAAGATACAAACGTGATCATGCAAAACCACAAGAAAGCCCAATTCAAAGCAACTAATTCAGCCCATATCATAATCTAAAAGCCCAACTCAACTAATACAACAGCTTAAATTATATCACATATGACAAGAAAAAAAAAAAAGAAAAAGAAGTTAAAAAAAAGGAAACAGGAAAAGAAGAATGCAACAAGGTTGGCAAAAGGGCAAAGAAAAGACAAAGGCATTAGTTTAGGAGAACAAAGAAGAAAAAGTCAACCCAGGTAAATTATTTAAAAAACTCATAGCAAGGCCACCAAGGCACCAGCTATGCACTTGGTCCAACTCTAACCAGGAAGAACAAACTCTGGGGCAAAAAAAGAAAGAAAGGAAAAGGAAACAAAGGGAAAACCACTGATTGCCTTCTCGGCCTACTTGGGAGAAACTACAAGTCTCCGCGCAGAGGCTCGAGCTCTTCTAATTGGCCTTCAAACGTGTATACAAAAGGGCTTCGAAGACATATGTGTACAATCAGATTCATTGGTTTTGATTGGGATCATTCAGCGTCGTACTCAGTATCCGTGGCAAATTCGAAGAGAAGTTAACCAGATTTGGAAGCTAGTAGAAGATCCTGCTAGATTCTCACATTGCTATCGGGAAGCTAATACAGTTGCTGATGCTTTGTCTAATGTGGGAATATCTCATCCACAGCAACAAATCAAGGTTTACGATACCTTTAGTATGTTCCCAAGACTGGCTCGTGGAGCAATCTGTTTGGACAGATTAGGAATGCCTTCACTTCGAAAAATCACAAATATGTAAGAGGAATATTTTGTATTCAATCCCATGAATAAATAATAATACTGGTTTAGTAAAAAAAAAAAAAAAAAAACAAAGGGAAAACCACAGAAAGCATCAAAACTTTTCAACTGATAATCCAAAGGATGGAAGAACTCGGATGATTCATCTCTTCATGAAAATAAATTAAAACACAGGAACACAAAGGAAACTTCTAACTCATGCATCGTTGTCAGAAACCAACGAAAAGCAAAGATAGTTAGATTAGCAAGTTCATAGGGTAATGAAAAGAGATTCACGTTGAGATTCCTAAGCTTCACATAACTCAACGAAAAAAATTGCAGAAAACTCATGTCCTACATCTTTACAGGTCTAAAATGGCAAGACCCATCTAAAATTTTAGGATAAAACATCCCAAAAAAGAAATCACTATTGTCAATCAAGAATGGGAGAAAATTCTAAGAAATTAGTCAAATACGATATAAAATGAAAAGAGTTGATCAAGTAAGGTTATCTACAATTCCTCTAAGGGTTTTAAGTTGGACTAGATAGCGGTGGATGGCCGAAATTCAAGATTCGTGGAATTCCTCTCTATTGGGGTGAAGAATTCGGATTTCAAGAGTTGAGAAATGGGTGATTTGAACAAGAATTTTTGCAGCTTTAGAGTGATTTTCCTCAGAAGACGTGAATTCAAGAAAACAACCCAAACACTTATTTATCAGGGTCCAAGCTTCATCCAAATACGATAAGTATCAACTGAAAAGAAAACCACATGATGCATGCCATTCATATTAGAAATTGAAAAGAGACAACTAAGAATTTTACAATCCTTCCTTAATGAGTTGGATGAGCTCGATGGCAGCAATAGCTCCTTCAGCAACAACTTTCTTCCTCTACTCCCTTGTGTCTTCTTCTTTTTTGTTTGTTTCTTGTGTGAGCCAAGAGAGAAGGAGAGAATGGAGTGATGTGTGTGTTTTTGATGGTATGCAAGTGTGTGTATCCTTGGGAGAGAGAGAGAGAGAGGTGAGAGAGTTGTAGTTGTTGTGTGTGATGATGAATTTTGTACGAAAAGGAAAAAGAGAAAGATGGGAGGTGGAAGGTTAATAATTTAGTAGTCTAAAAAAAAGTATGAGGTGTGTTGATATCATTTTTTTTTTTAAAAAAAAGGAAAAGTAAATGCCAAGGTTTTTTCTTTTCATTTTTACTATTTTTTATTTTTCTCTATTTTTCTTTTTTAGATAAACCTACAAAAATAATAGAAATATACATTAGAAAGCATAAAAATAAATGACCCATAAATAGATAAAAATTTCAAAAAAAAATTTAAAATATAGTAAAAGGTTGGTGTTTATAAATGCATTAACGGCTATCAACTTAATTATGTCAATTTTGCTACTGTCTTGGACTATTGATAGGGTGTTAATTGTTGGTATTTTTATTATTAATTTTCCCTTCTATCCCTGACAAATATTGTGTTAATTGCTGATATTTACTCATATTTGGTATTTGGAATCAATTTCAGGAATGAAGCAGAAAACTACCAAAAAGGAGGGACTTTGTGAAAAATATGGAGACTTCTAAGGGTTTCAATCCTTGGGCCCTTGAATTGGTGGGGGACCACAAGCTAGTGAAAGGCATTTGGTCATTTGGGTTTCAAAGAAAGCAACGTAGAGAGACTTGGAACAAGAAGTACTTGGGAGGCTTTGTCCACATGTGTGGGGACCACCTAGATAGCTTTTAGTCATCTTTCTTTTGTTGCTTTAAAAGGGGACAACGTACAGAAGAAAAAGATATCTAGGGCTTTAGTTTTAGTTTTTAGTTTAGTTCTAGTTTTCTTTCTTTGGACTGGCCTCTGACACACGCCAGGTATTCGACAATATTCCCCAACGGGGAGATTTTCTCATGAGGCGTGGTTAAGCTTTTCTAGTCAAGGGGACAACTGACGATTTGGTTCGACAATTACTGTGAGATCGAATTTGTTTTAATTATTTTCTTCATTTATTGGTATTTATATGTTTCTTGATTTTAATTGCTATGGCCTTGTGTATGATTGATTAGTGCGCAATAATTAATTATTCATATAGGCTATTTTTGCTAAATAGGGGTAATTGAATCCGTAATTGTTCGTTATCTCTACCTCAGTAGCAACTGGCGTAATTGGGTTTATGTCAGGGGAGCATATGATCTAATTTAAACAAACCCTCGTAGCGTGTTTGTTGGTTAGGATTGGGCCTTTCTAATTATTAATGCAATCTAGAAATTAAATCCTACGGTCGTACCTAGGGTTACTTTTGGGTTAGAGAAATAGCTAACGGTCGTACCTTAGCTATCGAGAAATTAAGGAAGAGTTGGTTGTTTATCGCGTGCATGACAACTATAACTAATCTATTGCTAAATGTTGGAATTATTTCTGCATCAATGATCAGTGCATGAACCATTTCTGATGTGTACCCTTGGCTAGAGTTTCCCCAATCATTTCTTTTAATTAATTATTTTCTGCAGTTAATTTATTTAGTTAGCATTTAATCCAAAACCCCCCATACTTTGGACTCTAGAAGAAACGAATTATCCCCAGTCCCTGTGGATTCGACCCTACTCACCGCTATATACAAAATCTGTATTTTTCTCGAGTAGGTATTTATTATTGCACAGGTTCGGCACCTGTCAATTTTTGGCGCCGTTGCCGGGGACTGGTGTCAGATTAATTTGTTTCTTTCTGAATTCACCTTGTTTTCATTTTTAATTTATTTTTCTCTTATTTTTTTTATATAGTTTATGGCTGCCAACATTCCATATTTTGATGATAGACTGGACTTTGTTCCTGAATGGGGTTATGAGACTCATGTTTTTCCTAATGATCAATGGGCTGTTGCAAATTGTGGAACTTATTTTGACTCAGGTTATTCAACTGACACATGCCCCGCATTTCAAGATAATCTAAGTGCTCCAATTGATACTTTTGGAGATTTTTCACCCCAATATCAAACGCAGCATGACCCTTATTCAAACGGGTATGATCAAGGATGGTGGGATAATTCCAATTTTGATTATGCGACGGGGCCAATGGATTTTCAACAGCAAGAGTCTCAGCAATCATCCTCCGTGTCAGGTATGTCTCTTGAAGAAATGATGGAATTACTAATTGCTAATTCAAATCGATTTCATCAGGAGACACAAGCGAGCCTAGATCGATTTCATCAGAAGACACAAGCGAGCCTTCGTGACCTGGCGGATCAAATGCGTCAATTGACATCCAGGATAGAGCGATTAGCTCCTCAAATGGAAGAATTGCCCGCACAAACCAATATCAATCTTGAGGAAGATGAGAGTGCAATTGTCCGGCCAAATGACATGGAACTGCAAGAGTTTCAAGAAAACGGATTTAAAGATGCAGTTGAAAAGGAAGCTGAAGTGCAAGAAATGAGACTCCAAGATCAACTCGTTCAAGTGAATGAATCCAGTGAACAATCTCCAAATGCGGTGACATCTTCTCCACTCCTTAATCAATATTTTCCTGACTCCTATTCTTCAACTCCTGTTACTGAAATTGATTTTATTATACCAGAAAATTTAAAATTTCATGACAGGAATAAGTTGAGAGTGGAGATGGCAAAATATCTTGAACCAATGAATGCAAGTGAGGGAGGAGTGAATGGAGAATGTAAATTATCATCGACTCGTTTGGCGCCATTCACTAGTCCATGGAAGCCCGTAGCTCGTATGCTCAAGGATTATTCTATTTACGAGGGTTATCAGGACTATATAGAGGATGAAGCAGTAAGACGAGCCACAAGATTTTATCCTCCATGAGCAAAACATGATAATGTCTAGCCAAAGACATTAAAGAAAGGCGCTCCTTGGGAGGCAACCCAATTGTTCCTTTTAATTGTTTGTTCATTTTCGTGTGGTAGTTTAGATGTATTCTCCTTGAATTCGACTGATTTTGGGTTTCAATTTTCGTTTTTGCTGATTTATAGGTGCCCTTCAGTCATGACGCGCCCGCGTGGTGATGTGCAGGAAGCTAACGATCAGAAACTTCTGGGAGCTCTCTTGCCCTCATGACGTGCCCGCATGGTGATGTGCAGGAAGCTCACGATCAGAAACATCAGAAACTTCTGGGAGCTCTCTTGCCCTCATGACGCGCCCGCGTCACGTTCGCGGGAAAGGTAAGGATTCAAAAAAAAAAAAAAAAAAAATTTTTCTTTAACGTATACCTCTTTTCTTTTTTGTTACAAAGAAAAAAATTAAAAAAATAAAAAAATAAAAAATAAATAAAAAATTTTTGAAACATAAAAATAAAAAAAAGAAAAAAAAAAAGAGAGTAATACGGATCAAAGGAAATTTTTCTCCTTACCGTACTAGTTTTGTGTAACGTAAAAAAAAAAAAAAAAAAAAAATCCTTTCTTTTTCTTTCTTCTTTCTTTCTTTTCTTTCTTTCTTTCTTCTTCTTTCTTTCTCTTTTCTTTCTTTCTTCTACTCTGTTCCCCTGCTGGTCCGTCGCCCCTGCTACCCGCACACCTCCAAGCTCAGTGCCGCCCTCAGCTCTCTTTCCACCACCAGATCTTACACCACCGTCCGCCGCGGCCCGTCACCGACACCGCGCGCCAACCTCCACCAGTCCATCAGCCCTCGCGCGCAGCTCTCTCCCCAGCGAGCCGGTTGCGCCATCTCCACCTGCGCGCTCCAGCCGCCACCATTTCGCCGCTGCCTGCCACAGCCCAAGACCACCGCCGTGCGGTCACCCTCAGCGGCCACCAGCTCTGCAACCTCGCGAGCGGTGGGCCATCCAGCAGCACAGCTTCCTCGCGCGCCCCGCCCCTGCTCACAGCCGCATGACCACTCCACCAAGCAGCTGCGCGCAGACCCTGCGGTCTTCTCCTTCTCCGTCGCCCAGCTCACCCAAGCTCCGGCTCGCCGCCACCACTACTACGGACGCTGTCTGCCATCACCACCTGTCAAACAAATTGACGGGTGGAGGTAGTGTTTTTCACCTCCGTCGCTAATATTTTTCTGGATTTTAAACTGCTGGAGTTGTTGCCATTTTCTTGGGTTTCTGGGTGGATATTAGCAAGTGGTATATTGCTTGATTTTCTTTACCTGTGCCTTACTTAGAGTTTCTACTGCATGTTTGGGGCTACCTTGGGAGTTATTTGCCCCAATTGATTACAGTTTTGGATTCTTTTATTTTCGATACTGCTTGTGCTGTTGGATTTATCAGTGTTTTGGGCTGCCTATTTGATTTGCTTCTTCCCTATGTGTTTGGTCAGCTGTTTGCTTGAAAACCCAAACCCTTGTGCTTATATTTGCTCCCAGTTGAGTTATGCATTGGACTTTCCAATTGGTGACAACTTTTGGGGTTTAGAAGTGAGTTCATTTTGTCATTATTTGCTACATTGTTGGGGTCGTTTTTGGTATCACTTGAGTCTATTTTCCTGCCTTCGGTCTTGAGTCCATTGGAGTGACGTGAGTGAAGTAATTTCTGCTTTTGTTTGGCTACTGTGCCACTTTCATTGCTTATTGCTTGGTGATTATGTCTAATTAACAATGTGCATAGCATGGCGCAGAATTTAGCAGCATTCATGTAGCATGCGGGTCTTATACCTCAATTGGGTACCTCTATTTGGTTGACTGAGTGATTATTGTCAAATATCTTAGCTGTCATTGTTGAAATTGCTGATTCTGAGTTAAGGCATTGACTGGCCAACTGGAGCCATTTGTTGAGATTTTTGGGTGTACAGAATCTTGCATTTGCTTGTTGAATTGAATTATGATGTCTTAGAACTTGGGTGCATACTTCCACTACATCGGTTTCCATCCACCGCCCCCACCTGCCCCGTAGCCACTCGAGAGGGAAGTTTCGTTGTCCTCTTCGCTTTAATTGTTTTATTTTCCTCCATTGAGGACAATGTAGGATTTAGGTGTGGGGGGGGGAGCAGTATTGGTGCTAGTGTCTTTCGTTCATTTTCTTTTTCTTCTTTTTAGTGATTAGCTCGTATGTGATGCCAAGTTTGATGTTGGATTATTGACTCTGTTTCTACTATTGCCAATTTTAATAATAAAAGGGTATCAAGTTAATGTGGTTGAATTCAAGAACATCTCTTTGGTGAATATCAATAATTGTTTTACTCTTATAATTTTTGGTTAACTTTCCTAGGCATAGGGAATGATTATTGGCATTTTTAGTGAATTGGTCCGGTTATTAACTTTAGTTCTCCATGTTTGGAAATGAGGCTAGCTGATGCAAGTTTTCTTTTGGTTCTTGTGTTATATTGAGTTTTTGTGATTTTTAGCTATGAATAAACTTGACTGTACTCCGCTATTAGTTACTACTGAGTAACCGGGGATCTGCACCTAAAAGTGTTGATTCTCGCGTCAAAAGGTAGTAATTCCTATGAGTACGTGGTCACGTGGCGATAGAAGCTGAGTAACCGGGCTCCTTCATCTTGCCAATGTTGGAGTTCGCGTCAAAAGGCTCTAATGGCTAGCGACTAAGTCTTTTGTTACTATTGAAAAAAAAAAGAGAAAAGTAGAAAAAAAATGTGAAAAAAAGTGAAGGTTGTGTTAGTGTGTAATAAAAGTCAGCTTGCCGAATTATGGATTTAATGTTGAGATTTTGGTTAATAGTTGGACCATTTGCTGATAAATGTTGTACATTCATTCCTTTTTCTTAGATTAGTTAACCTGAAATTGGAAGAGTTTATGGTTTAGAAGCTAACCGGAGTGATGTTTCTTGGACTTGACCATTGATGCTTGAATATTATTTTTCTTGGTATCTTGGCAATTTGTTGGATAGAGCAATAGCCACTATCAAATATTGGTGTTTGTTTCTTGTTCTCATGCTTGAGGACAAGCATGGTTTAGGTGTGGGGGGAATTGATAGGGTATAATTTGTTAGTATTTTTATTATTAATTTTCCCTTCTATCCCTGACAAATATTGTGTTAATTGCTGATATTTACTCATATTTGGTATTTGGAATCAATTTCAGGAATGAAGCAGAAAACTACCAAAAAGGAGGGACTTTGTGAAAAATATGGAGACTTCTAAGGGTTTCAATCCTTGGGCCCTTGAATTGGTGGGGGACCACAAGCTAGTGAAAGGCATTTGGTCATTTGGGTTTCAAAGAAAGCAACGTAGAGAGACTTGGAACAAGAAGTACTTGGGAGGCTTTGTCCACATGTGTGGGGACCACCTAGATAGCTTTTAGTCATCTTTCTTTTGTTGCTTTAAAAGGGGACAACGTACAGAAGAAAAAGATATCTAGGGCTTTAGTTTTAGTTTTTAGTTTAGTTCTAGTTTTCTTTCTTTGGACTGGCCTCTGACACACGCCAGGTATTCGACAATATTCCCCAACGGGGAGATTTTCTCATGAGGCGTGGTTAAGCTTTTCTAGTCAAGGGGACAACTGACGATTTGGTTCGACAATTACTGTGAGATCGAATCTGTTTTAATTATTTTCTTCATTTATTGGTATTTATATGTTCCTTGATTTTAATTGCTATGGCCTTGTGTATGGTTGATTAGTGCGCAATAATTAATTATTCATATAGGCTATTTTTGCTAAATAGGGGTAATTGAATCCGTAATTGTTCGTTATCTCTACCTCAGTAGCAACTGGCGTAATTGGGTTTATGTCAGGGGAGCATATGATCTAATTTAAACAAACCCTCGTAGCGTGTTTGTTGGTTAGGATTGGGCCTTTCTAATTATTAATGCAATCTAGAAATTAAATCCTACGGTCGTACCTAGGGTTACTTTTGGGTTAGAGAAATAGCTAACGGTCGTACCTTAGCTATCGAGAAATTAAGGAAGGGTTGGTTGTTTATCGCGTGCATGACAACTATAACTAATCTATTGCTAAATGTTGGAATTATTTCTGCATCAATGATCAGTGCATGAACCATTTCTGATGTGTACCCTTGGCTAGAGTTTCCCCAATCATTTCTTTTAATTAATTATTTTCTGCAGTTAATTTATTTAGTTAGCATTTAATCCAAAACCCCCCATACTTTGGACTCTAGAAGAAACAAATTATCCCCAGTCCCTGTGGATTCGACCCTACTCACCGCTATATACAAAATCTGTATTTTTCTTGAGTAGGTAATTATTATTGCACAGGTTCGGCACCTGTCAATTTTTGATTCAAGGAGAATCTGAAATGACTTGACTATATCACTTTCAAACAACAAAAAATAGTAACAATAATATGTTTTTGCCAAAATCATGAGTGGCTATCAACTTTATGTCACTTTTGCTTCTGTCTTGGATTTATATTCATGAAGAATCCGGTTATAACTCAGGGGAATCATTTTTCTTTTCATTTTTTGTAGCACAGGAGGAGTGAGAAGGGGATTCGGACCCAAGATATTTATGTTATTGGGTTTCAATTTTATCTATTAAACTATGGCACCCTCAACACAGGAATCATGCTTATGCCGACTAAAATTATTAATCACACCAAACAAAATTTAGTTTCAAATTTTGTAAGGACAACCAATTTATGTGATTTTGTTAGTGTCATGGGCCACATTCACGGGAATGACACTTTATGTTGAAGATGATTTTTCACACTAGCCTAGCTTCTTTCTTCCAGCTAGCAGCTTTTGCCAGAGAGCAACAAACCATGGGATGTATTTCTTGTTTGGCTATATTTGTCAGTGCTGAAGTACTGCATATCTTGCTCAATTTTTTGGATAAATGAGCATGTCCTTACGATTAGAGAAGCAATTAACTATCACACTTCTATTATAAAGTTAGACAAGCAATTAATAATGAATTACTCCTACTCGAAATAATTGGGGAAAAGCCCGCTTGATGCGCGGGTAAGGGGTGCCTGTGTGTGAAATTGTATTTGTAGTTTTTCTAGTAGCAAGAAATGTAGCAAGTCTAAGTTCTAACATTAATAATCATGGGAAAAGGTATTTTCTACCAACAATTCAAATTTTGTAAAGGAAAGCTAGGTTTGAACTGTACAATTACTGCATGAGGCATTTGAAACACTATATGAAGAGAAAACAACTACTTGGGCAATCAAACAGCCAACTGTAGTGCCTGAAGAGTAAAATTAGGCCCCATTCTCTGTCACACATTTATGAAAGTAACAATAGCTACCAGGGGAAGACGAACACTAATTTGCATGGCTCTAAAAATCAATCCTCTTTCTCTCAAATTCTTTTCCTCTTTCATTTTTCTTTTTTCTTTTTTTTTTCTGTCATTTAGCAACTATCATTGCAGGTGGAGGAGACTCTGGCTGCAAGAACTAACTGCTTGCGGTAACTTTGCTGCCCATATTTTTTACTCTTCAGCTAGAATTACAGTCACTTTATTCTTTGGATTCTCATTGTTTATCTGTTCACTGAAAGCCGTGGAGAAGAAGCATCTTTGAGAGAAAGAAGCAAGAGATTTGTTAAAAGCACTTTTAAGCAAAGTTAGCATCATTTGCAAATGTTATGCTCCAATCATCCCAATGTAGAGGAACCTTAGCCTTTTGATCATGTCACAATGTCTCCAATCTAAATGCAATAAAACATTTCAATTAAGTCAAATTGGTAGGTGAGAAAGTAAAGATTACTCATGAAAACTTGATAATGCTTACTTGAACAAAAGTAACACCACAATTCTTGAAGCTTTCAACAAGTTTTCCCTCAAAGAGGATCGGAAACTTGATCAGCTTTAACTCTTGCCTCAACTATAAACTTGTCAATGTATCTTGTTTCGACAATGATGAAAATCTTGCTTTGTTCTGCCGTTCTTGAAAATTTTAAGATACCAAAAATAAAAGGGGCATGAAGAGTCTTGCCATTCTTTCCAATGTTGATTTGAGCCTGTTATCTGAATGAAGGAATCTGCAAAAGAAACCTCAGCAGACAGATTAACTCGAAACACAACATCTTTTTGAAAATTTTGAGATACCAAAAATAGAAGAGGCATGAAGAGTCTTGCCATTCTTTCCAATGTTGATTTGAGCCTGTTATCTGAATCATGATCTCGTCACCCAGATGAAGGAATCTGCAAAAGAAACCTCAGCAAACATATTAACTCGAAACACAACATCTTTTGTGAACATTTAAAAGCATCCATGGCATCATAACGACAAGAGAACTTTGAAAAAGCAAAGCCTCGATTCGTACCATTACTATTACTGTCATCAACAAACGTAGGATCCTCAAATGTTCGTAACACCATACTGCTTTACCTTATCTACTTTTTTTTCGTGTAAGTGGGAGGGTTCAAACTTGGGTCTTTCACTTACATTCCCTCCCTGAACTGCCTAACCCATCCCTTTTTCCCTCATTGTCCTTATCTACTTACATCTTCCTTTGTCCATGTTTTGCAAATATTACCTAGAAACAAATTGAGTATCACTATCTTGACTTGGGTAATACTACATTGGTTTCCATGCATCTGGAATTTGGGGCCGCTAAAGATATGAATTAAATTCAGCTTTTATCATAACAACTAAATCAGAAAAAAAAAACACTTAATTTTTGACCTATGAACAAAGCTTGTTTAGCTTGTTCCATAGTAACAAAACTAAGGTAGGTGAATCCATTAGTTTACTTAGTTTCAGGATTCATCATTAGCTTGACATTAATAAACTCACCAACTTTATTGAAGATTTTTCTCTGCTCAGGCTCAGTAGCATATTTGTTCAGGCCCACAAACATCTATTAATGATTGAAACTACCTTCAAAATGTATTGAATCAAAGAACAAGTAGTTGCAGACAACTCAACGTGCAAAATAATTACAAGCTCAAGTAGCACGTATCTCGTTTAAAAGATATCCATTGAAGCCTATTTTGGACGAAGACTTCAATTTATTTGACAAATATACATAATGAAAATTATGAAAAATAACAACTTTTATCAATCAACTTTAGTTTGATTCCTAAATTCATCATAGATCCAAAATTTAGAATAGGAACTAAGTAATAGATCTAAAATTCAAAATAGGAACTAATAGGGTGTAATTTATTGTATATTTTGATGTATAAGTTGCTAGTTAACTATGCTATTTGAGTTTTATATTGAGTAGAAACTAATTAATTTTACTCTTATATTGTTCTAATAGGTGAATAGCTCAACTGGACAGAAAATGGACTAAAAATGTAGCGCGAAGAAGCAATGGAAGAAGAAAACATAAAGAGTAAGAAGGGAGTTGGCCAGATTGACTTGCTTCAATATTTTGGCAATAAATTGAGCTACCAAGATCAAATTGAGATGATTCTTAATTCATTCGGAAGCTAAGAGAGTTCTCTATAATTCTTATTCAGAATTAAAGTTTGGCTCTCATGTTTTCATACCCAAAAGTCCAAATTACTAAATTATAGTTTCGTTGTGATGCTTTTCGGACCAGTTTTTAGTACTTTGGGCAAATCTCAATGTCCATACCTCTAAATGACATTAATCTTGTGGCATTAAAAATCTAATTCAAAAGGCTACAACTTTCATGTTTTGACCAAGAGATGATTTAGCCCAAATAGAGTTTTTTGACTTCAAAAAGGATCTGTGCATCGATCCCAAGAGATCTGCCCGATATTGATTGAGTAAATTCTTAAGTTATTATGAAAAAAAAAAATTGTTCTACAAGAGGGGTTATTTTTGAAGCTAATTCTAAGACTAGAATCTTCGCATTTGTGAAATGCGAGTTCAAGAACTTCGCATTTGACAAATGCGATGTTAGTGCTTTCAGAAATGTCTTTGGCCAAAAAAAGAACCACAAAGCTCGCATTTGTAAAATGCGAGCTTTGTGAGCTATCTTCCCAAATAGCCGGTGAATGTTCAAAACAGAGCAGCTCTAACATTCTAAATCCCTAACGCGATTTCGATTTGGGAACACCAAAACGAAGACGAAATTGAGGCCAATACCAAGAGTCAAACCGCTACAAACATAGCATTTTAGCATCAGCTTTCAAACATTTGAAGGAGTTCCAGATTTTTTCCCAATAGCTGCAAAAAACTCACTCCATCTCCGGAAAAGTAGTCGCTGGAAAGCTTGAAAACGTCGACGTGCTTGAGATAGGTGTTGTTCATGATTTGCTGTCATCACTGTGTGTTTCTCTAATTTGTTATTGTTCCTTCCGTTGTCTACTGGAAATGCATCAGCCCTGCTGCATCACTAGGAATTGCATCTGCTGTTTCAACAGCAGAAAGCTAGAAAAAGGAAAATGAGCATCTCGGACCAGTGAAAGTTAGTGTAGCTAGCTAAGTAGTAGCTTTTTAAAATATTGCTTCAGACACCGGGAAAAACTAGTTCAAAAAATGACCTAGTAGCGCAGAAAAGATAACAATAGCATAACCGGTAGTGCAGAAAAGTAAGCATAACTAGTAGTGCAGAAACTGAGAAATCTGGCCTCGTATTTGACAAATGCGAGGTCGGGCTGTCTCTCTCTTTTTTTTTTGGATTTTGTGGGTCAAAAATTTTAAGTGACTTCGCATTCAACAAATGCAAGCTCAGGAGTTCGCATTTGTTGAATGCGAAGACCCCTTGAACAGAATTCTATACTCAAAATGCCTCCTTTGCAGAAATTTTTTAAATTTCATCATCATTTTGGAAATTTCTCGATATTGATTTCGGTCTTCTTGCTAGTGTTTCTCTAGTCCCAATTCCACGAGAAATTTCTAAAATTATGATGATTTTTAAAAAAATTCCACAAAGGGGGCCTTTTTTGTATGGAGTTCCGTCAAGGGGGTCTTCGCATTCAGCAAATGCGAGCTCAAGGGAGCTCGCATTTGCTGAATGCGAGGTCTCCCTGAATTTTCCTACCATCCAAATCAAAAAAAAAAAGAAAAGAAAAACAGACATAGAGGTGTTTTTTTTGAAATTTTGTGAACAAAAGATCTTCCCCTTCAAGTGCAGATGATGCAGAAATGAAGAAGTTACTTATACAACCCAAATTCAGATCGGATTTCGCTCATGAAAGCCAGATATCCAACCCTGGCTCGAAATGTTCACCCACATTTTCTGCACATTTTCTCTTTTTTTTTCTACTGATTTTCTCTCCCTTTTTGGCTCCCCACAGTCTCTCTTCCTCCCTTACTCTCTCTCTGGTTTTCCTTTCTGCTTCAACCGTCACTTCTCCCTCAATCTCCCATCTCTTTCTCGGTACTTTTTCTTTCTCCTTTGCCCGCTGCTACCCGAAGCTCTTTCTTTGCTTTTTCCTCACTCAGTCCAACCCTGCCATTGTTGTCGAAGAATGAACAGTTGCTTTGCAATTCAATACTACTGCTGCTTGCATTGCTGGTGCTGCCATTGTTAGCACTGATTGCGCAAGCATCCCAGTTCGGGAATGCGAGAGTTTGGTCTTTTTTTTTTTTTTTCCAAACTGAGCTCGCATTCGCGGAATGCGAGCTCAGTGACCTCGCATTCCACGAATGCGAAGACCCCCATTTCAAGAACAAATGAAAAAAACCGCCCCACTTGTAGAATGATTTTTTTTTTTCATCACAAACCAAGAATTCTCCCCCAATTCCAGCGCCAGAGTTTAGGCAGGAGTTCATTGGAAAAAATGAACGAAATTGTCATTTTTTAGTTCCAATGAACCCAATCCTACCCTGTTTGGGATAATACTTTAAGAAACTATAAATAGGGGCTATTTATGATGTTTTTCGGGAGAAAACACTTGCATATAAACATTAGTTCTAAGATTTTTCTTTGAAATTCAAGAATCAAAGTTAGAGATCAAGGCACAGGACTTAGAGTTTCTTCAACTAGGAAGTTCTATATGCTTTTTATTCTAAGTCTTCTATTTTTCAATATTGAAGTATTGTTTACTCTTACAGGTATGATGAACTAATTTATATTTAGCATTAGGGTTTTATGATGGAGTTTTGATTATTTATCTTAGTTAATTTCTTACCTTTTGCCTTGATTTTTTTTATTTAATTATATATTTGTGATTGGCCACCATGGACATCTTTTTTGGAGTGTATTGAATTGAAAAGCGATGTACAACCATGCACTACATAAATAAACTTACTTAACCTAATCATGACACTAGATTAGAGTTCATATGATGTAACTATATCACCTAAGATCTTAAAGAGTTTAATTAAATACACATGATATCGAGAGAGATGTGAGATTTAATAGGCAAAACTTAGATGTATCGATACATAATTTAAGATTCTTGCGTGTGATACATTCTTACCATATTAAGAAACTAACTGGTTAATTAACTCAAACTCTAGATCAAAATTTGAAACCCTAGTCTTTTGCCGTTTGTTTTCTCACCTCTATCTTATTTGATTTGATTATTTATTTAATTTCGTGAGTAGTGATTAAAACACACTTTGAGTTCAACTTTTGTTATTTTTGTTAGAGTAAATAAAGTAGAAAATTAACTCGTTCCTATGAGTTTGACCTTGAAGGACTCCTGATAATTTATTACTATGATCAATCATGTGTGCCTGTAGGAATTCTTCGATTTGGAACTAAGTAGAAAACCAGAAACAACCAGGCTTCTTTAATATTTCAAACAAACAACCCAAAGCAAAAAAAAAAAACTTAGAAAACAAATCTTTTGCTGAATAACAAATTAAAAGAAATCATAACAAAAGAAGAGAAAGCCAAACAATTCTGAAAAAAGTAGGATGAATATTTTCAACCTATTTGACAAATCAACCAATTGAAAAACATTCAAACTATGACTTTTTGCAAAAGAAATAACAATATTTTATAGAAACGATTTCAGTTTATCACATAAATCAATCACAAATTTTGTAGGAACTAAAATTTTTTGCATTTAAAATCACAAAAGTGAAAAGGGAAAACCAACTTAGAAACCCGAAATATGCACAATTGATGAACCCTGAATCCCAAAAGTAATGACGAAAGAGACGCAATCAAAAGCCCGAAGATAACTAATTTTAGAGCACAATTAGAAGCTAGTGTTCACGTGAACCTTTATTGCTTTTTAGGTTAGGTCTCGAAAAGTTCGGACGTGCATGAGTGGAAACCCTTGGCATGCGCAGCAATGGCGGCTGGTGGCTCATCCACGGCGGCGCTTCCGACCTTGGCGGATGGAACTCCCTGCTCACTAAGTGCGGCAAAATCCTTTGCACAATTGTTCTCTTAGCCTGCCGAATCGCCAATACAGGTGAAGACAGCAACAAGGTATAAAGGTGAGGCGGCTGTTATCTTCTCCAAAGCAGAGGTTGATAAACTAGCAACTCCTTTTCGCTGGGCTCTGGTGGGGAAATTCTCGCACGGACGTCCTAGCCTAGAAGGGATTCGCAAGTTCTTCTCCACACTAAATTTGAAGGATCAAGTCTCCGTTGGGCTCCTGGACTATCGTCATGTTCTTCTCAAGTGTTCCGCCGAACAGGATTTCAACTTGGGATGTGGGATGTGGCAACTTGGGAAGTATCCGATGCGAGTTTTCCGTTGGACTAGGGATTTCCATGTGAAGAAGGAGTCAGCTTTGGCTCCTGTTTGGGCATCTCTGCCGGCCCTCCCCATTCATTACTTTGACAAACATTCGCTATTCTCCATATTAGCTCCAGTTAGAAAGCCGCTATTCCTGGATTCGGCAACCGCAGCGGGCACGAGACCGAGTGTAGCGCGGGTTTGCGTAGAGGTAGACCTGCTGAAACCGATTTGCTCCAGGGTGTGGGTGGCTGTTGAAGGAGAGCTAGGCTTTTGGCAAAACATAGTGCTTGACGATACACCCAAATATTGCAGTGCCTGTTGGAGATTGGGGCATTTGGTGGAGGAGTGTAAGAAGGATGGTGCTGGGGTCATGCACAAGGGTAAGCAAACTCTTGTACAGCAGCAGGAAGCTGCGGATGCAGCCGAGGTGGCCAGGGAAATACCTGCGGGTGCAGCGAAGCCTGGGGGGATTGGGGGGCACTCCCCGTGACGGAAACGATCCCAGCTATGCTGACCGAAGCTCAGCCTCCCACCCCTGCTAGTGGATGTCCAAGCCCAGAATCAGCAGCTGCGGCAGCGGAGTTGGTGAGCAGGGAGGACGCGCTGACACCCCCTAATCGTAGCCAGCATGGTTGTGGGGTTGCTGATGTGCATTTGGTGTGGCTGGAGTCGAGTGGGCAAGGTGATGGCACATCAGAAAGGGTGGTTCGTCCTACATCTCAGGTTGCAAGCGTGGGAACCTCGTCTGAGGTGGTGGAGGCTGGAGCAGAGAAGGCAGCAGGTTATCTGTCTCTGCAACCCAACATTTCTCCCCTGCAGGGGAGTAGGCAAGATGATGGCGCACCTGAACGGGATCGTCCCACAGCTTTGTGTGCAAGGGAGGGAGTCACGGCTGAAGCTGGGGAGAATTTCATGGCAGAAGGGCAAAGTGCGGATGATCAGATTCCAATGGCAGCAGGCAACCTATCCCCGCGACCCAACATTTGTTATGTGGAGCTGCGTATTTCTCCCTTGAAAGAGCTTAATGTTGATCAGTCAAGGGAATTGGAGACATCTCGCAAACAAGGAAAACCAAAGGGAATACGGGCGCTATTTCCGTCCGACAGGGCAGCTGCGTTCCACCTCAACATCTTCCACAGACGTATACCAGGTTCTTTCCCATGATTAACAGCATTTTTTGGAATTTTAAGGGAGTTTCCAAAGCTCCCAATTTGAGACGTTTGAAAAATCTTATTCGGTTACATAATGTTCAGTTGGTGGCTATTTGTGAACCGAAACTTGATGTTGCTAAAATTGAATGCATACGTTTAAAGTTGTCGTTTGATGTTGTAGTTGTAAATTCGTCGGCAGATATCTGGGTCTTTTATAATTTTCCCTTAGTATGCTCTATAGCTGGGAATTCTCAACAATATATCTCCCTTGCTGTCCATCATCCGTGGCTACCTCGCTCCTTGCTGTTTTCTTTTGTACATGCCAAATGTACATTGGAAGAACGCCGGGAGTTTTGGCAAGCACTTTTGGTTGACAAACCATGTGACCAGTCATGGTGTATTTGTAGGGATTTCAATGTGATCATATCCCCTAACGAAAAAAAAGGAGGTCGGCCTTTTTGTAGCTCTGAGGGGTTGGAGCTTATGACCTTCATGGAGGAGGCCGAAGTTTTTGATGTGAGTTTTTCTGGCTCGAGTTTCACTTGGTGCAACAATCGCCAAGGCAGGGCTTGGATCTGGAAGCGATTGGATAGGCTATTGGTTAATGGGGAGTGTTCTGAATTACTGTCAGTCGTGTCGGTCACTCATTTGGCTAGACACCCATCCGATCATGCTCCGCTGAAAGTATCTTTCACTTCACGTACAGATGATAAGCCTCATGCGTTCCGTTTCCTAAATGTGTGGACATCTAGAGCATCTTTACTTGATGTTATTCGAAACACTTGGCAACAGGAGTGTCACGGTTCCCCCTTGAGGGTCTTATGCTCCAAGCTACTTGCTGCAAGGAGAGCTATCCAAGAGTGGAATAAGAACTCGTTTGGGAATATTTTTGCTGCGTCTCGTGAAGCAGAGGCTTCGGTGACTAGGGCGGAAGCAAGGTTGGACAATGAGCCATCGGAGGATGCCCAGGTGGAGCTTAATCGAGCACAAGCACAGCTTAACCATGCGTTGTCAGTGGAGGAACAATTTTGGAAGCAAAAGGCCCGGGTTAAGTGGCTCCGGCATGGTGATCGTAACTCTAAGTTCTTCCATGCCGCCCTAAGGCAGAGAAGGTTGCAAGGGGTAATTCATCGTATTAAGGATATGAATGGCATATGGGTGGAGGCGGAGGAAGACATATCGCGTGAAGCGGTACGCTACTTTTCTAACTTATTTTCTGCACCGACGGAATCCTCGTCAGAATTATTGCACATGATCCCTGTCAGCATCACGGCAGAGGAGAACAGTAGCTTAGAGGCTGATCCGTCTATGGAGGAGGTGAAAAGGACTATTTTTGTAATGGACGGTGACAGTGCAGCTGGCCCGGATGGCTTCACGGGTAAGTTTTTTACTTTTGCTTGGGAGGTGATTGGTCAGGATGTATATAATACAGTTTTGAGCTTTTTCTGCGGGGCTGAGCTCCCTCGATTTATTACATCTACTTCTATTGTCTTACTTCCGAAAAGACCGAACCCTCAGGATTTTTTGAAGTTTAGACCGATTAGTCTTTGCAATTTCTTCAATAAAGTATTGTCTAAGATCCTTGCTGATAGGATGGCTGGTATTCTACCTAATGTTGTTTCACCCCAACAGACGGGTTTTGTTAAGGGCAGGAATATAACCGAAAACTATCTTCTCGCCCAAGAGCTAATGTCAGGGATACGTAGATCGTCTAGGGGAGGAAATGTAGCATTGAAATTAGACATGTCCAAGGCATATGACCGTGTATCATGGGGATTCCTCATAAATGTACTGCGGCGGTTTGGGTTTGGGGAAAGATTTATTGACATGGTATGGAGGTTAATCTCTAATGTTTGGTTCTCGGTTATAATTAATGGAGCTTCTTATGGCTTCTTCAAATCAAGTAGGGGTTTACGGCAGGGGGATCTACTATCACCCGTGCTATTTGTGATTGGGCGGAGGTTCTTTCAAGGGCATTAAACAACCTAGTGGTACATCATGGCTATCGGGGTTTTAAAGTCCCGCTAGGCTGTCCTCCTGTGACACACTTGGCTTTCGCTGATGATGTACTGATATTTGCAAACGGTTATGCTCGAGCCCTATAGGATATTGTGCGGGTGCTAGAGCTTTACCAACAATCCTCGGGTCAGTTGGTGAATGGCCAAAAAAGTGGGTATATCGTGCATCCCTCCGCACAGGCTGCTCGACGGAGGGTAATTGAGCATATCACTGGTTTTCCAAGGCAGCAAACACCTATTCGTTACTTGGGGTTCCCATTGTACTTTGGGAAGAGTAAGGCTTCATACTACAGTGAGGTGAGTCAAGCAATACTCGGCAGAATCCTTTCATGGAAGTCCAAGGTTTTGTCTCAGGAGGGTAAGATCATTCTCATCAAACATGTTCTTTCATCTATCCCATTGCATTTACTATCGGCCGCAGTAATGCCGGTTTCGGTGTTCAGAGTAATTGAGAGGGTTTGTGCGGGCTTTTTATGGGGCTCGACAAAGATGGAGGCCAGGTATTGTATCCGCTAGGAGCAGTTGTGTTATTCGACGGAGGAGAGGGGCGTCGATTTTAGGTTATTAAGGGATGTTTACACAGCCTTCTCTTATAAACTCTGGTGGGAATTCTGTACGGGAACGCCTTTATGGGCACGGTTCTTACGTGCGAAATATTGTAGGCGTTCTCACCCTTGTCAGGTAGAGCTTATTGCGGGTGCATCAGCAACTTGGAAACGGTTAATCAATGTCAGCAGGGAAGCGGAGTTGTCTATGCAGTGGTTGGTGAATGCCGGGACCTGTGACTTCTGGTATGATAACTGGCTGGGCAACGAAGCTCTTTTCCTTAAAGCCCCAGTTAAGGGGGATTTATCGTTTAGGGACTTTTTGGTAGATGGAAGGTGGAACTCGGTGTTGCTAGCACAATACCTCCCAAGGGACATCACAGCCATGATCCTATATCATCCGACCCCGGAGGGTAAGAGGCCAGATGAGGTGGTGTGGGTGTCAATACCTTCAGGAAATTTCTCGTTGACCTCCGCTTTCCAAGAGGTAAGGCAAGCTCAGAACCCTTCTTGGATATTCCCCCACATTTGGCTCCCTCAGCTCCCACTGAAAGTCTCTTTCTTTATGTTACGTCTATTGATGCGGAGGCTACCGCTGGATGATATATTGGGTAAATTTGGCTTTCAATTACCTTCAAAATGTTTCTGTTGCTTCATGGCGGCTGGGGAAGCGATTGACCACATTTTCTCAACGGGCCAACTAGCGGTAGAGATTTGGGACATCTTCAGCACCCCGTGCGGAATAGGTCTACCTACAGTCCCACTGCGGGAGAGATTGGTTGCTTGGTGGCTGTCTGCGCGTTCGGATGCTCAGAGACGTTTTGTGGTTTCTATTCTGCCAAGCTTCATCTGTTGGCATATCTGGAAGGCACGGAACAAATCAATTTGGGAAGGGGTCAAAATGACTAGTGGGGAGATTTGTCATGGCATTCTCCAGGACATTACCAAGGCGGTTGAGGTTAAATTTCTGCATGTGATTGTAGCGCGGAATTTTGATCAGTTCTTTGAAAGGCTATCTCAGCCGTCTTCATTACGTTGGGTCTGTTTGGTTAGGTGACAGGCAGCTGGAAGGGGGTTCCTATCCCTGAATACGGATGGGTGCTCGAAGGGGAATCCCGGAATAAGTGGTGGATGTGGAATACTACGGGAGTCAAATGGTCGGGTGTTAGTGGGTTTCCCTGAGGGTCAATACTAGCTTGCGCGCTGAAGCATTAGCGTTATTAACGGGGCTACGCTTATGCTCTCAACGAGGCTTTGTGCAGGTTTGAGTGCAGACAGACTCGCTGGTACTAGTGGGTATATTACAACGGCAGTTCCAGTGCCCATGGCACATTCGAAGGGAAGTGCAGCAAATATGGCAGTTAGTTGCGGATCCTACACAGTTCTCCCATTGTTTTAGGGAAGCCAACAAAGTGGCTGACATATTAGCTAATGTAGGTATCCTGCATCCGCAGGATCCTGTAAGGGTGTATCACCACCTCTGTTCTCTTCCACGGCTAGCGAGAGGGGAAGTTAGGATGGATATGCTAGGCTTTCCCTCTATTAGAACTATCAAGGGATCATCTTGACGACCAGTCTAGTGCTCGGCTTCTAATTTTTTGATTGAGCAATAAAAGTAGTGTTTTTTGAAAAAAAAAAAGAAGCTAGTGTTCACGTCAAAGTAACTGAATTTGACAGATTATGAGTCCAGTGATGAAATTACCAACCTTATTCAAGGTATATGCAATAAAGCTAGGTTTGGAGAATAACAACAGCCTCACATACAGGGAAAAAAACAAGAGAGAAATTAACAGGTTAAATAATGCAATTCCAGTTACAACCATATATAGTTCATTTGCAGATGAGTATGTAAATCTATTCCTTGTAAACTAAAAAAATACCCAAAATGAAAGTAGGAAAATTGATAAGAGCGCCGCCAATCTTGTGACGAAACTCGTAAAAGACAAGCCCTAAATTTTCAAGATTTCAAGAATTTCAAGATTCGAAAAGTTTGAACACAAGAATTCAAGAAACCTTAAAGATTGTTTCAAGATCTTTAAGAAGTTCTGGAATTTAATCAAGAAATTCAAGAAACTCAAGAAAGATTCAAGAAACAGACATAAACAGCCAAGATTTCCCTAAAAAAATTTCCAGAACTTTAAGAACGAAAATTTAGGGTTTCAAGTATCAAGTGCAAATAGCTCACACAACCCAAGACTCATGAAGAAACCCTAGGTAAGAACTTTGGATTTCCAAGAAATACTTTAAACATAATTTTTTTTCGAGATGAACAATAACACGGATGAACAGTACTATGAATGACTAGTAACTTCTTTTTTTTTTTTGACTCAAAAGACAAAACCCTAGAACTCTAGAATAAGAACGACAAAGACACCAACAAGAAAACTAAAAGAGATATAACTTTGATACCTTCAACTAACTCTAATACCAGCTGATACATTCTTCTCCTTATTTCAAATATAACTTGTAGCACCACAAGCCCCGAGGATCTAGAATGGATATCAAGGTTTAGACAGCGGAAATCAAAATGCTCAAGGAATGGCTCAAGAACATTTGATTGGTAGATGACGCCAGAATCAAAGTGACTATTTGATTAATAAGTCGATAAGCGCCTTAGCACCACTTTAAGGTGTTCAAGGATGGCTCATAAAGAAGGCAAGAAGGAAACAGGCATGTTTAATGTTGGAAAATTGGTTCGCTCTATTGTCTTTATTAATCAAAGCAAAGAGTTCGACTATTTATAGCTAAAGTACAAATCCAAAAGGGCCAAAACTTAACTACTTAACTAACCAACTAAGAACTAACTAATTAAGGCCCAACTTAAGTTTTAAACTGACCAAATTATTTTATTAACCTAAAAGGCCCAAAACAACTCAATTAAAACCACAACTATGTGGTTCCAACTTACATGCAAGCTGGCACAATTTATTATTAACACAATCGACTAAATAACTAAGAAATTAAGGTCCTATTTGATAACCCAATTTAGCATTTAAATATAATGGATTCAGATCTTAATATTTTCAGACATATTTGATAAAAAAAATTGAACATCTAAATTAATTCAGTGATACCAAATTTCCTAGGTAAAACTTACTCTAAAAAATAAGTGATAATGTGATATACACTCAAATGTATTTGATTTAATACTTAACAATTCAATAATTTAATGGAATCAAATTTCAATTTTTATATTTCACTTTTATCAAATGCTCCTAAGAGAAATAGACAATGCCAACTTAGTAAAGTATCTGCTCCTTGATCTGCTTCATGAATTAGGGTTTTGGGCACGGATTTCCCATCAACATCTTCAAAGTCTTGATTTGAAGCTTGGTTTTGCAAAATCGTGAACTTGAAAACCCTAGGAATTTGAGAAATTGATCCCTTTGACTTCACTGAAACGAACGTAATAGAGGACATTTCACCATGCTCGAATTCTAGCAACAGGATCAACACTTGGACAACTTTTGTGCTCCCATTAACAATCATCAATGAACTCACCTCAATTAAAAAGAGAAGCCATACCTGCATCCAAATATCACAAAAGAAGTTAATTTGATTTTAGAGACCCGTGATATATATGAAGCCTAACAAAAGCACAAGAGAGAAACGGCCATAGCCATTCGTTCAACGTGGAGGAGTAACTAAGGTAATGGTTATGCAGAGAATGAATAAGTAATTTGATTGCAATTGCAGTTTAATGGCGAA
The DNA here is from genome assembly GCF_003713205.1 of Coffea eugenioides. Taxonomy (NCBI): domain Eukaryota; kingdom Viridiplantae; phylum Streptophyta; class Magnoliopsida; order Gentianales; family Rubiaceae; genus Coffea; species Coffea eugenioides. The sequence goes on from NC_040037.1 coordinate 19,406,913, forward strand.
TACTATATATCCATGAAGAGGCAAAAGAAACAGCACGTCCTTCTACTAAAACAGGCTGGAATGCCTGTATACCTAGAGTGGGTGCTCTATTCAGTAATACGAGATGCCCCTACATAACTTCCTGAAGTATATCCCACCAATGAGTGAAAACCCAACTTCTTAATAGTACTTAATAGTATTTAAGAAGAGCTTAATAGTACTTATGCAACTATCTGCAACTAATGTCACATAATAAAGAATCAAAAAGGATATTTCACTTTCTCCGGCAGAAGGAAACAAAGTCAACACTCAAACTTCAACTCCTTCTTATACAGTATAAGGATGATGTTACACTGTTTAGAAATGATTATACTACCCCTTCAACTTTTTAAAGAAGTTAACTCTTAGAATTCAACCTTCTAAAATAGTTCCTCGTGCAACTATTAGTGCCTGATGAATTCAACCTCCTAAAATAGTTACTCGTGCAACTGTTAGTGCCTGATCCCATCAATGACCACTATAAATTCAATGTATACAGTATCCAGTTTGAATGTATGCGACATGTGTAAAATTTAAAATTTAAATTTAAATTAAGATTAGTTCTTTTACATGTAGACCTGATAGTGTATACAATGTCAGTTGTAGTATGAAGGATAAACAGTTTCGGATTTTTGCCTTCTCTATAAAGAAAATTATTATGTAGATTAAATTACTACATTAAGGAATCTGTTATTATCCTCTATTGGTAATTAGTTTAAATTCTTAATAACTACCACACCTACCACACCTACAATGCAGGTGTTGCTTGTAGTATTTATGAAAATTAGCCCTAATAAACATAAATAAAATGGACAAACCATTATGACCATCTTAGAGATTTTCAAAAATGGGACAATAACAATATCTAAAAAGTAATGAAAACTAATAGTATATAAAGCCAAACTACCTTTTATTGATTGCATTAGTGAATTTAACTCTCAAACTTGATGTGTAATTCTACTGTCTAAAGTTCCAATGTTAATTAATCTAGATATTGAGCATCAGGCACAAATAGCAATGCCAAATTCACAATTGAAACGTTATTTGGATTGGAAAACTTACCTAATATTCAACCAGGAAAGGCCAAAAAATAGCTTTCAGATGATGACAGAGCATCTTGCCCCAGTTTGTCATAAAATATTCTGTAATTATATATCTTTCAACAAAAACAAAAGGAAAGAACTTGGTTTTTTGCCCAAAGTTGAAACAAAGACAGTAATGCGTAATTGTTTATATCATCTCTCTTATCTATTAATTAGATAGGCAAAAGCCAATGCAATAACGGTGTATGCCAATTTTGCTAATGTCTTGGACTATGTTGAAGAGGAATGTGGAATTATTTGACTATGTCTCTTTCACCCAAAAAAAAAAAGCAATTTTGTCGCCCAAAGTTGAATAAAAGACAACATGTGTAATTTTTATATCATTTCTGTTATTTATGTAGTTGCAGGACCCACAATTAATACCACAATAGTTAATTAATCACGGAAAAAAAATAGCTTCAAATATCGTAATGTTTAGATAGCCAACACCATTAGCGGCTACCAACTTATGTCACTTTTGCTGCCGTCTTGGACTACTTTCAAGATGAATCTGGTTATAACTCACAGGAGTCATGCTTTTTCTGTTTTCTTTTTAATTTTCTTTTAACACAGGAAGAGTGAGCAGGGAGATTTGAATCCAAAATCTCTAAATTATGGAGTCTCAACCTTAGCCATTAGACTATAGTCTTCTTAGCATGCGAATCATACTTATATTGACATAAATTTACTAGTCACAGCAAAAACAAAAAAAAAATTAGTTTTAGATTTTGTAAGGACAACCAATTGATGTGATTTTGTCAGTGTCAATTTATGTTGGAATGTGGGTGGGGGGGGGGGATGGCACTTTATGCTGAAGATGATTTTTCACACGACCACAGCTTCTTTCTTCCAACGAGCAACTTTTGCCATAGCAACACACAATGCAAGCGTTAATGGTGATGCAAAAATTTTGGCTGTCCAGTTTAAAAGTATGGTGGTATTTTTTGTTGCAGGTACAAAGTATATGGAAAATGAAAGGATGTTTAGGCTAAGCATTGTTTAATTCTAGTTTGAAATCTGAAATTATTAGTGCAATTTCTTGTTTCATTTTGATGTCACTATTACATGAACTCCAATCCTATCTCGAAGACAAACCAATTATTAGGTAATAGGTTTGATTTCAATGGATGGCATGAAATTACACAACTTAGTTAATGAAAAAGTTTATCACATTCCAAACCAACTATTTGGCAAACCTAATAGTTAATCTTTAACCAATGAAAATATTTCAAATAAGATCTATGTAACCTACTAATTCCACATTAAATGAAATCCAAATAAAACTTGAGATCCATATTTGTCCAATTGATGATATTTCATTGATCAAAAACCAATTGCTAGATTTGCTAAGCAATTGATATGAACCGTGATAAATTTCTCTCAATCATTAAAGTTCTGTAATATAAATCAACTTGCAAACTTAAAACTGAATGGGAAAAATTTTTCATTAATGAAGTTCTATTTATAGCTTCACCTAATTGTACATTGAAATCCATACGTGCATTTGCAAACCAAGCAATTACAGATGGATGTGCTTATGTCAAACTTGACCAATGTGCCAAAAGCCGCGCCTGAAACATGTCTTTCCTCCAGAATGGAGACCAGGGAAGCATATTCCATACTACAAAGACATGCAAATCAAATAATTACAAATAAATTATACTAAGCAGTGGAAATTTAAATGATTTACCTCCAGTCATTATTGTTGAACAGAGTTTAATCCTTACAACTCCCTTGACTTCTTGCCTTATTCTTGTCTATGTGGACAAAGAAACAATGTAGATGTGTAGAAGAAGAGAAAAGTAGAAAGAGAATTTAGAGTAAGGATCTTCTAACTAATACCTAACCAAAAAGTGTACAACTGATGAAATGCCACAGGCTTTTTGTAGGTTAGGTTAGGGACCCTTATTGGTAAATACAAAAATCCCTAGGATTTCCTTCCATCAAGGAAATCTTGTCAAAATTTATAACTGAAATAATATTTTCTGACTAATTGATTAATTTGATTGATTAATAGATTGAATAAGACATCAATTAACAGTAGATATCAATCAATCATTAACAAATGAAAGATACTAATTAATTATTGACAAAATGTCAATCAATTAATTAGAATATCAATCACCAATCATTATTTAATGAGAGATACTAATTAATTATTAACAAAATATCAATCAATTAATTAAAATATCAACACTTTAAAATCAATCATGTGGGTCATAATTACCAAAGGAGGCAAGTCTTACAAAACATTCCAACCATTGACCTTGAGGAAGTTGCAGGCTTGAACAAGCTGAAGTCATTGAGCAGTTATGAAAGCAAGCCAAGAATTTGGATTCTTTCAGGTTCATAGTACTAGTTATGTTTGAACTGAAAAACTAAACATAATCCTTGATGATGATTGTCTAAGACCATTATTTGGAACGCATTATCAATCTTGCTACTCATAAGTAAATGCTGTCAGTTCAGGTCATTAATCATGGAGTTTCTGAAGGCTTAATGGAGGAGACAATGAATGTTATCCAGGAGTTCTTTAGGCTGCTAGGCTTTTACTCCAACGACAGCGACATCAGCCAAATCTGCAGAATCTTCTCAAGCACTTTAAATTATCACAAAGAAGATTTTTACTACTGGAGTGATAACGTCACACACAGTTGCCATCCTGTGGAGGATAGTATTCAATCTTTGCCCGAAAAGCCTACCAGATACCGGTAAAGCCTCTACATATGACCCAACTTATTTAAATAAGAATAAAGTTAGGAATTCCGTTACAATGATTAGCACCACAATTCATACAACCTTTTTTTAGGATGTCATAAGTACATAATGTGTTGAAGCACGGAAGTTTCTCTTGAGGATTTTGGATCTGATTTGTGGAGGATTGGGAGTTTGGGACTCATAGGCTACTTTGAAGATGAGCTAATCAAAGTTCAGCTGTTCTTAGACTGGGAATGCCAAAACACTATGATCTTAATCTCATAACTATGCTTCATCAGGCACAATACTTGGACTTCAGTTCTTCAGAGAAGAAAACAGTGGGGTTGGTGTTGAACTTTTGCTTGATGCATTAATCATCATTTGTGGTCTCCTATTAAATGTACGTATTATCCTGAAGCTCATTGAACTATAATTCTTGCCAACAATCATGTATACCCCTTGCTAGGTATCCATCTTTTTCGTAAATGATACGGGTAATTAGTAATGATTTGTTCATTAGTCCTAAACATCGAGTGTGTAACAAACACAAAAGCTTGAACAACCATCGCAATGTTCTTGGCTCCATCTAATGATGTCGCAATAGAACCTGCAACGGCTTTGACTGACAAAGGAAATCCTCCTATTTATACTTTATGGAGCTTTCACATACAAAGAGTTCCGTAGCTCCTAGCTACCTTGGGCAAGATATTAGGAATGCTCTAAATGCTCTAGGATGCTTAAGAATGCAGTGGAATGATCATGGTGTTTGTATGTCATTTGTCTCGAAATAAAATACAATAGGAGTAACTCTGATGTGAAATATGCATGTTTTTCAATTAAATGTTCTAAAGATCAACCTTGCTCTGTTAATTTTCTCCGGTACCAATGTTGAATAAGTCATAAAGTTAACTTGGATCAACATTTTTTTCTAAATACCTTCCTACTCCTTCCCATGCCCTTTCAATCTCAATTGTTGTGTACAAAATTTAAATCTTGAATCTGATAGCGAAGAGAATTCAATGAGCCTTCCCCTAATCACTAGGCAGACGCCAATGATAACTTGGATCAATGCATTACTATGAGAATGGTAAATTTATATCACTATATAAGAACGGTAAATATATGATCTCCTAAAGGTGCAAGGAAATCTGTCTTTCAAAGATGTTATTGACAATGGTGAGTGGAATATAATCTTGTTGGGTCAACTGCTGCCAGTGGAGGTTGTTCAAGAAATTGCGGGTATGGCTGTTCCTTCAAGGGATGTTCCAGATGCCATGACTTGGGTTGTATCTACATCGGGCAGGTTCTCTTTATTCTCTGCTTTCCGGGAGATACGGGATGCTTTGTATTCTTCATTCATGTCTAAACAATGTTGGCATACGCAGGTGCCATTGAAAATTTCATTTTTTATGTTGCGATTGATCAGGGGTGGGTTGCATTTGGATGATGTGCTGACTAAGTTTTAGTTTCATATGCCATCCAAATGTTTTTGCTGCGTGGACTCTGAAGCTGAAACGTACAACAATTGTTTTTGGAAGGGGAGCTGGTGATGGTCATGTGGAAGTTTTTTGGATCGCCTTGTGGAATTCGTTCTGCTGGAGATCATTTGCGTGTGGTCTTGGCTAATTGGTGGTATAAACCAGCCAAGTCCAAAGATTAAAATTTATCTTTCGTCTTTTGCCTATTTTTGTCTGCTGGAATTTATGGAAGGCAAGGAATATAGCTTTCTACCAAGGAATTCTTGTGGATTTTCATTCGGTGTGTCGAGCGATTTTTAGTGATTTGAGGTCTGCGTATTGGATTAAGTTCAGGGAATTTCACAATATTATGTCTTGGCATTGTTTTTTGGAACTAGTTGAGCAATGATTGGATCATTTAACATCAGGATTTTTTTTGGCAATCCCGCAGTGGGGGGTGTTGAAACTCAATATTGATGGATGGTCGAAAGGAAATATTGAGTATGCAAGGTAGGGAGAAAACAAATGGCAAAAGACTAGGGTTTCAAATTTTGATCTAGAGTTTGAGTTAATTAACCAGTTAATTTCTTAATATGGCAAGAATGTATCACATGCAAGTACCTTAAATTATGTATCAATACATCTAAGTTTTGCCTATTAAATCTCACATCTCTCTCGATATCATGTGTATTTAATTAAACTCTTTAAGATCTTAGGTGATATAGTTACATCATACAAACTCTAATCTAGTGTCATGATTAGGTTAAGTAAGTTTATTTATGTAGTGCATGGTTGTACATCGCTTTTCAATTCAATACACTCCAAAAAAGATGTCCATGGTGGCCAATCACAAATATATAATTAAATCAAAATAAATAAATCAAGGCAAAAGTTAAGAAATTAACTAAGATAAATAATCAAAACTCCATCATAAAACCCTAATGCTAAATATAAATTAGTTCATCATACCTATAAGAGTAAACAATACTTCAATATTGAAAAATAAAAGACTTAGAATAAAAAGCATATAGAACTTCCTAGTTGAAGATATCCTTATTTAACTCGAACTAGAAAATCTCCGTGCGTGATAAATTTCTGAGTCTTCTGGACTTGAAAGTAATTTTTGAAAAATCACCTCTTTTATCACTTTTTGCTCCACTTTCCTACAATTAGCACCAAATACAAAACATAACTAGAATCAATCAATTAATACAATATTTAGCTAAATCAAGGGGACAATAATTATAAATTGAATAACAGTTTTGCACCTTATCAATTCCCCTCACACCTAGATCATGCTTGTCCTCAAATTTGAAAAACAACAAATAAACAAAAACAAGTTCAAATAATGGTTATCACTCAAATTACCCATTGCCAAGATACAATTAAAACACATGTCAAGCACTAGTGGTTAGTCTCCAAGATATCTCTTTGGTTAGCTTTTATAACCAAAAGACTCTCCCAATTTCTGACTAACCAATCTAAGGATATAAAATATTCAACTAGAATTTGTTAGCAAATGGTTCGACTATTAAACAAAATACACTTTCACATTTTTCACTATTAGCACATTTTTTTCTTTTCTAAAATATCTCCACACTTGAGTTTTTTTTTTTAATTCGAGAGAAAAAACTTAGTCCTTAGCCATTCAAACCTTTTGACGCAAACTCCGACATCTACTAAATGAAGGAGCCTGGTTACTCAACTCTCATCGCTTAATGACCACATACTCATAACTATCACCACTTTTTGACGCGAAAGTCGACACTTTTGGTGAAAACCACCAATTAATAGGCAACGATAACCAGCGGAGTATGACCAAATATGATTCACAGATTAGCGACAAAATAAAATTAAAGATCACAAGTCCGCTTCATCTCCCAAACATGGAGAACTAAGATTAATAGTTGAACCAATTTACATGAAAAATGACAGACAAATATTTACAATACCTAGAAAAGTTAATCAAAAATGGTAAAAGTCACAAATCTCAAATATTCACCAGAGAGACATGCTTAGACTTAACCATGCCATACTTGATACATTACCACATAAAACCTTAGTAATAGAAAATTTTGAAATATCTAGCCATTGTTAATCAGGAATAACCACAAAAATATGCAAGAAATGGCAAAAATTGGATAAAATTCGACAAAGTTGAACAAAAATTCCAACAAAAATGCCTACACTTATACTTTTCTAATATACTATCATATACTACCCCCCACACATACATCTTACATTGTTCCTAATGTAAGAAATAAAAAAATAAAAGTAGAGGAAGGGAGCAATGAAACTTTCCTGATCATTAGGGGGTGCTGTAGCATAGCTATAGGTGAGAGCCAAAAGACATGTGAAGCTCGACATTGGCCAACCGACCATCCATTTGATGGACTTGTACATGCAAGTGAGAAATCTCCTTTAGTGGTGCACCAATTCGGCCGACAAATTTTAGGGGCTACAATTGCTGACGGTGAAGCAAATTGGAGGGGGATGAAATTGCTCCAATAGCAACGGTGACCTTTCTTGGGACATAATAGTCGATGGTGAAGAAAGATGGACAGCTATGGCAAAGAAAATGGAAAGGGAAGAAAGATAGAAAGAAAGAAGAGAGGAAAAAAAAGAAGAGAGAAAGGAAAGAGAAAAGGAAAAAGAAAAGGAAAGAAAGAAAGAAAAAAAAATGTTTTTGTCTCTCTGTTTTTTTTTACTTCCCCCTTGTTGGAACAAGACGTGGGCATGTTTTATTGGTTGAAACTCTTCTGATGATAAAGTTGACTAATTACAAGTTACAACGTGCCCTCTAGGCGCGTGCGTGTCATGTTGCCTTGTCGGCCTTCAAACTCGAAAGCGTGAGCTGCTCCGGCGAGTTTAGCGTGGGCACGACTAATGGTGTAAACGTTTTTGATGGTGGAGCGGATTAATTATCGCATTACCATTGAGCCCTTCTACGCACGGGGCACGTCCTGGTCGGGAGGAAGTCTTCTAACGCATTTGAAACATCAAAGAATGCAATTAACACACAAATATGAAAAACATAAGATAATATAATGAAACTAATAATAAAAATAAACTAAAAATTGAATTGGGTTGCCTCCCAATAAGCGCCTTTCTTTAATGTCTTTGGCTAGATATTGCTATGCTTGTTCACGAAGGATAAAATCTTATAGCTCGTTTCAATGTTTCATCCTCTATGTAATCCTGATAACCCTCGTAAATAGAATGATCTTTAAGCATACTAGTTGCTTTCTTCCATTGACTAGTAGCTAGCACCAAATAGTTAAACAGTGACCTTAACTCTTCACTTGCTTCTCCATCACGAGCACTTATCAGTTCAAGATATTTGACCATATCAACTCCTAACTTATTCCTGCCATGAAACTCAAAAAATTCTGATATAACAAAATTTATCACACTAGCAGAAATTATAGAATAAAAGACAGGGTAATGTTGGCTAGAGAATGGAGAAGATGTCACCATATTTGAGAATTGTTTACTGAATTCATCCACTCGAACAATTAGAGATTGGGGTTTTATTTTTTCATTCTCAACTTCCTTTTCAACTACATCTGTAGATCCTTCTCCTAGGGACTCTTGCAGCTCCTCATCACATGTTAGAATAATTGCACTCTTATCTTTCTCAAGATCGATAATAGTATGTGAGGACAATTCTTCACACATTTGAGAAGCCAATCGCATTATTCTTGATGTCAATAAACACACTCGATCCACCAGGTTGTGAATGTTCATTTGTGTCTTTTGATGAAATCGACATGTGTTAGTAGCTAGTGATTCAATCATTTCTTCAAGAGACATACCTGGCGTAGATGATGGTTCTTGAGACTCTTGCTGTTGAAAATCCATTGGCCTTGTCGCATAATTAAAATTGGAATTATCTTGCCATCCTTGATCATATTCATTTGAATAAGGGTCATACAACGTTTGAAATCGGGGTGAAAAATCTCCAAAAGTATCAATTAGGGCATTTAGGCCATCTTGAAATATGGGGCACCTATCAATTGAATGATTTGAGGCATAACAGAATCCACAAGTTGCAACAGCCAATCTTTCTCCAAAAAAGGTCAGTGTATCTAAATATTGATTATTAGAAAATACTGGAGTCTCATTACTCCTTCTAAGAATAAAATCCAATCTATCACAAAAATATTAAATGTTAGCAGTCATAAACTAGTAAAAAAAAATAATAATAAGAGAAAAACAAAAATAAAAATAAGATGAACTCCAAAAGAAACAAATTAATTACGTACCAGATCCCGGCAACAGCGCCAAAAATTGACGGGTATCGATCTTATGCAATAATAATTACCTACACAAGATAAATACAAATTTTTATATATAACAGTGAGTAGGCTCGAATCCACAGGGATTGGGGATAATTTGTTTCTTCTAAAGTCCCGAATAGGGGGAATTTTAGAAAATATAAAAATAACTTAATTAACCGCCTAATATAACAACTAACGGAAATAAATAGGAGTTAATCAACAGTAGATACGATTCTAGTTAAAGGTGCAACTTTTCAGACATAATCCATTCAACTGATCATCGATGGAAAGATAATTCAATTACTCATTAATAGATTGGTTATAGCTATCAACAAACTCTGACAACCAACTTTTCCTTACTTTGTTGATAGGCAAGGTACAACCATTGACTCTTTCTCTAACTAAGAAACAATTCTAGGTACGACCGTAGGATTTAATTCCTTGATTGCATTAAGAATTAGAAAACCCAACCCTGACCAACAAACACGCTACTTAAGTTAGATCATATGTTTTCCTAACATAGGACCAATCATGCAAATCGCCACTGGAATAATTACGGATTCCACCCGTTAATCTAATAGTAGATTATTAGGTTAATTCGAATGTCGGACCCTTAACATTCAAATAACACAACAATCATAAGAAGTTAAATCAGAAAAAGTACGAATACCAATGAATAAAAGAAATAAGTAAAATAATTCGATCTCACAGATGTTTGGAACCGAGTCTCCAAGTTGACTTTCGACTAGAAAAAGAAATTTAGCTACTCTCTATTGAGAACAACCCAATCAATTCCGTTGACGAAAATTGCGTGAATGTTCGGCAAAAGAAGAAAACTCAAGGAAAGACGAATAGAAAGGCCAAGCGGCCGTTCTTCTCCTCTCTAGCAAAAGAGTCATGACCCTTTTTTTTATTGTTTCTACCCTACGAAGTACCAATCAAACGGGAATTGGGCTTCCCTTATTCTTTGTTTCCTACTTCACGTCTACTACTCATAATAAAGGCCTATTGCCTAATTAGAAAAAAAGAAATAAAAACAATAATAACTCATGTTTCCTAATTCAACTCTACAACTAAAAAAGATAATTAAAGTCTTCCAAATTCCACCAAAGATGTCCATATTTAACTCAAACTAGGAAATCTCCGTGCGCGATAAATTCCCGAGTCTTCTAGACTCGAAAGTAATTTTTCAAAAATCACATCTTTTATCACTTTTTGTTCCACCTCCCTACAATTAGCACCAAATACCAAATATAAGTAGAATCAATCAATTAATACAATATTTAGCTAAAATCAAGGGAAAAATAATTATAAATTGAATAACAATTTTGCACCCTATCAACATTCCAACCATTGACCTTGAGGAAGCTGCAGGCTTAAACAAGCTGAAGTCATTGAGCCGATTATGAAAGCAAGCCAAGAATTTGGATTCTTTCAGGTTCATAGTACTGATTATGTTTGAACTGAAAAATTAAACATAATCCTTGATGATGATTGTCTAAGACCATCATTTGGAACGCATTATCAATCTTGCTACTCATAAGTAAATGCTATTAGTTCAGGTCATTAATCATGGAGTTTCTGAAGGCTTAATGGAGGAGACAATGAATGTTATCCAGGAATTCTTTAGGCTGCCAGGCTTTTACTCCAACGACAGCGACATCAGCCAAATCTGCAGAATCTTCTCAAGCACTCTAAATAATCACAAAGAAGATTTTCACTACTGGAGTGATAACGTCACACACAGTTGCCATCCTATGGAGGATCATATTCAATCTTTGTCCGAAATGCCTACCAGATATCGGTAAAGCCTCTACGCATGACCTAACTTAGTTAAATAAGAATGAAGTCAGGAATTCCCTTACAATGATTAGCACCACAATTCATACAACCTTTTTTGAAGCACGGAAGTTTCTCTTGAGGGTTTTGGATCTGATTTGTGAAGGATTGGGACTCATAGGCTACTTTGAAGGTGAGCTAACCAAAGTTCAGCTGTTCTTAGACTGGGAATGCCAGAACAATATGATCTTAATCTCATAACTATGCACAAGACCTGGACTTCAGTTCTTCAAGGAAGAAAATAGTGGGTTGGTGTTGAACCTTTGCCTGATGCATTAATCGTCATTTGTGGTCTCCTATTAAATGTACGTATTATCCTGAAGCTCATTGAACTGTAATTCTTGCCAATAATCATGTATATCCCCCAGCTAGGTGTCCATCTTTTTCGTAAATGGTATGGGTAATCAGTAATGATTTGTTCATAAGTCCTAAACATCGAGTGGTAACAAACACAAAGCTTGAACAACCATCGCAACGTTCTTGGCTCCATCTAATGATGTTGCAATAGAACCAGCAGCGGCTTTAACTTGGATTAACATTTTTTTTAACTTGGATTAACATTTTTTTTTTAAAATACCTTCTTACTCCTTCCCATGCCCTTTCAATCTCAATTGTTACGCACAAAATTTAAGTCTTAAATCTGATAGCGAAGAGAATTCAAAGAGCCATCCCGTAATCACTAGGCCGACGCCAATGGTAACTTAGATCAATGCATTACTATAAGAATGGTAAATTTATATCACTATATAATAACGATAAATATATGGCTGAACCCATGATAATCACACCAAAAAGAGGGACTAAGCCACTGCGAAATTCCAACATTGTCAGTAAATTGTATATAACTTAACTAGCATTATTAACTATAGTTACATCTTGCAAACAAGATAACGCCACCCCTTATTCCGTATCCTCAGGGCATAGTGTACAATAACCCATCACTATAGTTACATCATAAACAAAGACATTAGGAAGAATATGGTGTGGCAATGGCATGCAGAGGAAATTTTCTGTGGACTGTGATACCAAATGATTCGGTCATGTCCAACTCGTTTGGATTGATTCCATCAGGTGATGTAAAGTTAAATGTGTTGACCAGTTTTGCCAATGCAAGTTCAGTTACTGACATGGCGAAGTTGACACCCGGGCAAACTCTTCGTCCAGCACCAAACGGAATTAACTCAAAGTTCAAACCATGAAAATCTACACTCGAACCCAAAAACCTCTCAGGTCGAAATTCCTCCGGGTTCTCCCATAACAACGGATCTCTTGCAATTGCCCAAGCATTCACAAGTACCTGCGTGTTCTTTGGTACATCATACCCCATTACTTTGACGTCTTGATTCGATTCTTTAGGACCCAGTAATGGAACTGGAGTATGAAGTCGCAGAGTTTCTTTAATCACTGCTTTTAAGTACTGCATTTTCTCCATATCAGCTCGAGTTATTTCTGGCTTTCCTTGAGTCACATCTCTTACCTCAGCCTGCAATTTGTGCAAGACTTTGGGGTTCTTTAGAAGTTCTGACATTCCCCAATCCATAACTGAATGTGTTGTATCAGATCCAGCACCAAAGACATCCTAAATAATGGAATCAACGAAAGTGTTGCATTAGAACATGTTTCGATTATACAATGACAATAAGCCTTTATTTCTATTATGTACCAATCCAACTTTATTCAAAACCATGTAGTAATCAAACATTATCACTGAAATGATTTTAAAAATCAATAAATATCAGCTAGCTTGGGCTGGCTCATAGTCCAATAAAGAGCCTAAGGTTTGTGAGCTTTTATGGTTCTAATGTATATATAAATATTTAAATGGATTGAGTTTAGGTTTGCCAAATCTCAACTGACAAAAGCCAATATTGCTCCATTCACAACCTTCAGAACTCTTGAAGGTTATGAGTCTTATGACTAGGGGTATCAATTGGCCTTTATTAATCCAGGCTTCATAAGGCTTAACTCAACACACTTAAATATTTATATGTTTGAGTGGTTAAAACAGGTAAAAGATTTAGAATTTGACACAAGTTCGATTGTGATTTATATGTTGTACAACTATTGATTTCTTAGGTAATTTGATTTATACTAATATAACTTATATAAATATCACTTGCGTACGCCAATTTAGTGAGATATAAGTGTATACCAAATTTAAAAAGTAAGAATAAAACGACCGTATGCAACTACACCAAAATCAACCATTGCCTCAATCCCAAAGATTTACTACCAATACAAAGAGATGGAGAGAGAAATTTACCAGGATGATAGCTTTCATAGCATCTCGTTCAAGAGCAAAGCCCATAGTCTTTTCCTCATTAATCTCAATCAAGATATCTACAAAGTCTTGGCATCTTGCCTCAGCAGTAGAGTCACTTTCAGCCTTTCCTTTCCTCTTATTCATGTGCTCTTCTATCACACCCTCAAGAAATCCGTCAATCTGTTTAACTGTTTTCTTCACTTTAGAATCTAAACCATTGAAGCGATTAACCCATGCAAGCGAAGGAATATAGTTTCCTACATCAAAAATACCCAGTAACTCACCAAACACCTTCAAATTCTCCATACTTTTCCTCCCATTTTCTTCCTCGCTATACTTCCTCCCCAAGGCAACCCTACAGATTATATCATTTGTGAGAATTAAAAACATGTCACTTAAGTTTACAGCTGAGGAAGAACACATTCGGCTGATCTTCTCGATCATGAGTGACGTCTCTTCTTCTCTGACATGTTGAAAAGACTGAATCCTTTTGTTACTCAAAAGATGAAGCATAGAAATGCTTTTTAGTTGTCTCCAATACTCACCATATGGTGCAAAAGCTATGTCTTTGCTTCCGTAAAAGAGTTTATCTGGGATGCCCGATTTAGGCCTGCTTGCAAAGGATAAATCATGGGTTTTCAAGATCTGGCAAGCTGCATTAGAGGAAGAGACAACCAGCATTGGCTTGCTTCCCAGTTCAAGCAGCATGAGTGGACCATATTTTCTTGACAGTGATTGGAGGGAGCGATGTGGAAACTGGCCAAGCTGGTGAAGATTGCCAATAATTGGGAGCTTTGGTGGAGATGGTGGTAACTTTTTCTGGGGTTTAGAAGCAGCATGGAACCATTTGAGAAGGGATAGAAGTAATATGAGCGAGGAAAAAATTGAGAAAAATGAAAGATCAAGATTGATCAAAGCCATGTGGTATGTGAGCATGCATTTGGCTGTGATGGTGTTCTGCTTTTATACTAGTTTTTCAAGCTCTTTTACCGTAGAAAATCCAATAAATCAGGACCAGAGGGGACGATCAAGTCAATACATCATTTAGGGCACCGTTGTACGAGTACGACCATTGACGGTCCTCGGGTGGTTCATTTTTTGAGCAGTGATATTTGAATCTTCTATATATTTATATCTGTACAAATAAATTTTTACAAAGTAATATGTTTATGCGAATAGTTTTATTTTCACAAGTAGATCAACGCAATTAAAAATCAAACTTATCTACGAACATTTTGTTATTAAATTTGAACAAAATATTTGGACAGCACAAAATAGGTCAAAATAACGATAAAAGTTTTAAAGTTTGATCTAATGGTAAAATTTAATCAATTTAATTTTTATTTTTGCATATACATTAAAATCCTTTTCAGTTAATGGAGAGGAGCTTAATTCTTTGTATATGAGAAAGGTTTCTTTGATCATGTGGTTTATTTAAGAGTTTGATAGTCTTTTTCATACCATTTTATCTTGCTCCTCGTGACTTAAATTGATTTGGCTTAAATTGCTGCATAACTTTTTGGCTATTATTATTTGAGTTATGGGTGAAATCACAATCTGGGAATTCAATTGAAACTTATTACAACGTTTTTTTTTTTTTTTGGTGTTCGGCAAAGAAACATGGATCACGAGAAAGAAAGAAGAAAAGTAAGCAACTCCAGACAGTTGAACATCGAATTAAAAATTCCAAGTCCAAGTCATCTAGATGGCCAGGACTATCAGAATTTTTTTTTGTTATAATTTGGATGTACCGTATATGGACTGGAGGCTGTCAGAATCTTCTCGTTACCGAGTCAGGTTTTACAAAAACAGATTGAAAGTGAGTTTAAGATTAAAAATGTTTTCTAACTAAAAAGAATGAGTGCTCGCATTCATGAGGATGTTTTTTGTTGTATGAGAATGAGTGCTCAGTTCTAATTGTGATATAAAAGATAGAATGCTATTTTTCTGTCTAGCTCTTTCTTTGGTCATAGTTGTTCGACAACTCTGTCCTCTGGCAGTCAAATACAATTATACTAAAAGCTATGCCATAATTGATAACCCTGTACGTAGAGCAGAATGAAGAGGAAAGATTTTTCTTCAATTGAGGCTTGTGGGCAAATTGTTTCCTTTATTTTACTCTTACCTATATTACATCACGTTCGTTTGATTCGTGTAACATATGGGCGTCTTATTAATCTTTATTAATATTTTTTCCGCTTTCGTTTGCTTGATTTCTTTGACTTGTAAGGTTCTGTCACATCGGACCGGGACTTGTAAGATTCTTAGGTACTTCAAACATTTTGAAAGTTCTTGTGGAAAAAGCAGCCTTTACTTCTCATAAACTGATAGCATCCTACACCCAAGTGGATAGTATTATATTTCAACAGGAAATTAAGGACATATGTAGACAAATTGTCTTAAAGGCAAATTAGATAAATCAAAAAAGTAAAAAAAAAAAAAAAAAAAAAAACTTAGCATTCCTACCAGGATATTGTCCACCTTCCAATCGAGCTGCAGTTTTCACTTTTGGATACATTAATTGCTCTCTATTTGCTTCTCCCTTCACATTTTTTTTGTTTCGTGCTTCAACTTCTAATTTCAGATAGTGATGGATATCTGTTTCGGTGAAGATGTACAATTTAGGGTCATTGCATGCATAGTTATTAAATCCGATCCGATCTAGCAATCGAACTAGTCAATCTGGTGAACCGATCATTGGATCAGACTGGGTTTCTAATTAGATTATTTAAACATAGAGATCATTGATTGGTCAATGATCCCGTATTAAACCGGAAATCTGATTGATTTTGTCCATGAACTAGGTTTTGTGGAAAAAAATTTAGTTAGCTTTGTTAAGATTCAAACTTCAGAACTTTGGTATATGCTATAGTATACTTACCACTAGGTCACTTTGCCATATGTTAATAGAATAGCTTTCTTATAGTATATAAACATTTTGTCAATTCTATCTTTTTTTAAATATCTCTAAAATAAATTTATTTGGAATCTTTTAATAAAAATTTATGATCACCCAAACTCTATAAGTTATCAAATGGATTTAAAAAATAACATGTTACATAATTCATTTTAAAGATAAATATTATTTTTAATATTTTTTACACTTAAAATTCCTAAATAAGCTAGATAATTACACCATTTTTTTTTTGTTGATACGATAAACTATTCTACACTAGAGGGAGGGGGACCTGAAAGGACCCAAGGGTAACCTAGAGGGGATTGAACCACCACCGGACCAGATAGGTACACTATGCATCCGTATGAATTTTTTAAATAAACTCACATAATGTGGCAATTGGTGGGAGGTAAGGTTTGTACCCTTGACCTCCTATCCCACCAATCCTTAATGCTTTGGTGGTGGTCACCAATCAAAAGACTCGTGGTTAGATAATTATACTAAACATAGATAAAATTTTACACTTGAAATTTGGTGAATTACTAAATAAATTTATTTTTTATTGATTCTTATATGAATTAATTGTTCTATAGCAAATTAAATTAACTGAGTATTTGCTACGGCATTGTTTATTACAATTTATATCATATATCTTACATCAAAAAAATATGAAACATAATATTTAAATATATTTAGCAATCCACTGGTTTAATTAGTGGCCTGTTGATCCATCTCCTTCGCCGTTCCTTCCCAGTCCGGTTTTAATAACCGTGATTGCATGACTCGCTTAAAAACTTAAAAAAGTCATCCTGCATGGGTCATGACTTCCAACTCATCCTGCATAATAGAGATGGCACAATGGAGTCCATACAAAGCAAGTTTAAATGTATTTGTATGAAGGGTAATGACTTTAGATTGATAACGATTTCAACCCAATTGAATTGATGGATTTGCATGAATTATTCACATGATCCGTATAAATCCATTTAGGAAAATAGATTGCTATGGGAACGAGGACCAACACTCGTCTCACGCCCACTACCAACTCTACAAACAGTTTGCATGCAAGCCTAGTCAGCATCTGCAACTTCTTCTTTCCAGATTGGTGTTCTTGAAGTCCACAATACTAGAGAACGTCATAGTTGAACGTTTGAATAATTGACAAAAAACAAGTGGAGCTAGAAACAAATACTCAAAATATTGATAGCTAACCTCTCCAAGATATTTAAATTTGACAAGAATCTTTTTTGTTATTGTCTTCTACTTCCTATGTATATTTCCCATTTTTTGTAGATTTTTTTCCCTTAGTTGCTTAATGATCAAATGTTCTTTGTAGATTTTTTTGTAGATTTTGTTAGATTTTTCCCCTTAAAAAAGCACCAAATTTTAATATTTTGCTAAAAGTACTTTTAACACTAAAAGCCCTACTTCTATTTTTATGAGATAATGTTTACAAAATACCTTAATAGTACTTTTAGCACATAAAAATGTATTTTTTAACCAAAAGTACTGCAACCTCAAATGGGGTCTAAATCTATGCCAAGTACTAAATTCATCATTATCAAATGTTTAAACTCAAGTTGCCTTTTTTAAAAAAAAAAATTCAGTAGAAAAATGGTGAAATTGGCTCGACTATTTTGCCTCATTTCTCAAGGAGGCTTGGTTAATGAATAATCCGCCAATTTTGGTCGTGGTGGATCATTAAAAGGTGGCTTAATAGCCAAAGCCACATGTTCTAATGATAAGAGAGATGGAAGTGGTTTACCTATCTCAAGTGATTCATAGATATTACCTTGAATGTGTATCACTTGAGAACTCACCAAAGGAACGTCTGCTTGACTTTCTTGGGTAATAATACCTTTAAAACCTATACTATCAATACATTCCTCAAGAGTGGTGAAAAATGAGTTGCTAAGACTCATCTCTTGAGGTTCAAGATTAGCTCCAAAGGTACTATCATGTGAAATGGACATTTTGTTATTGAATCACAATTGAGATTTATCATTGTCATCAAAATGCAATCCACGTTCACATGCAACATCTCA
This sequence comes from Coffea eugenioides, assembly GCF_003713205.1. Classification (NCBI taxonomy): domain Eukaryota; kingdom Viridiplantae; phylum Streptophyta; class Magnoliopsida; order Gentianales; family Rubiaceae; genus Coffea; species Coffea eugenioides. The sequence continues at coordinate 19,425,490 of NC_040037.1, forward strand.
CCATTCATGCTAGGGTCAATTTGCATATCATTAGAGGAAATAACTTCACACAAAACATGTAATTGTTCTTGTATTCTACCAAAGTGAGAAGTTAATTTATCTAACTTTTCCTCAACCCTATCAAAACGGTCGGAGGTTGCATTTGCTAGCTTTTCTAAAGCTGACTCCCAAGATGGCTTAGAATCATTAGCTAATGGTTCACTTTCTAATTCCGACGGTGAAGGTGCATTAACTAACCTTCCTATTGCTAATTCCCAAGATGATTTTGATTCATATTGGACACATTCGGGTGGATAATCAAAAAAACATGAAGAATCACTATTAGTATATTGATTATCCCAACCGTAAATAGAAGAATTATCCCAATTAGCACCATATTGATCTAAACAAGGATTGTAATGCCCAAATTCACCATAATAATCCACATTTTGTACTTGTCTACATGTATGAATAGCATGAAATCCTCCACACAAGTCACAAATCACATGATTAGAATTAAAAGTATTAACATTACTCTTTTGCTCGAGCATATTCATAATGGTGTCCATTTGAACTTTTAACATTATAATATCAAGTTTAGCCTATAAACACTTTAAACCATCTTTAAATGACATACCTTTGGTAATTTCTTGGTCACCTCTATTCATGGAGCTTTGCACGTAGTAACCATCGATTGCCGATCTTTCACTTTTCATGTATTGTCCGCCCATATTTTCTACTCTTCTTGAGTCCCTAAACATGTTCTTAAAGTAACTTATGTTTAGTCAAGAAGAATAGATGACTCTAAAAAAATAAAAATATACAATAAAGACTCAACAAGACACTAAATATAACAATTAATACACTAGACACAACAAAAACAAGAAAAACAAGTAAAAATGTCTAAATTAATAAAGTTGTTCTTAGCACCGATATTGCCCAATCTTTCCCGGCAATAGTCCCAAGAACTTGTTGTGCGCGGGGTATACGTACATAATTAACTCATCCACAATCAAGTTTTACATTTATAATTCCTAAATACCCCACACGTGATTTATCGCAAGTATACGAATCGTGAGCGAGTATAAGGTATTAAGGGTTGATCTCACAGAGAAGATTTTCAATTACCGATGGTTTTTCGAACTCCTTTATTATCTAGACTACCATAAATATAAAAGTAATGAAAATAACACTAGAAAACTCCTAGAGGTATGGAATTCCTTACTACTCTTGCAAATGAGATTACCGGTTAAATGAATGCTATTATCTTGGCTAATTATGGCGTAATTTCCAATGTATGTGAAACCTACTCTCGTAGTGAATCAACTATGCTTGTAACTAAATCATACCTACTCTCGTGGTTATGAATTAACTACAAGTTCATTTCTTCTATGAAATTACATGAAACAAGTCACTAAAACCACATAGGTGCACCTCTAATCTCGTGAGTGTACTCCCTAGGTTTATTACTTCCTTGAATTAGTGTTAAATTCCAATTCTCATTGCAAACTTAACACCTTTAGATAATCACAATTAATGGCCAGTTAATCATGATTAGAAAAACAAAGTGATAAATAACTTGCTCGAAATAATATCATCAAATAGCCAAGTAAACATCACAAACAAGATATAGAAAGTTCATCCATAACTCTAGGCATAAATTTTAACTAAACATGATAAACACACAAATCCAAACTTGTATTATAACTAAACATAAAATCAAATACAAAAGAAAAAGTAGCAGAAGAGATATCACCCTTATCACATGAGATCAACCTCTCCATCTTTGCTCCTCAATCTTCATCCAAATCTAGCTATAAATACAAGAGGATAAACTACACTACTTATAGTATACTACTCTAACTAATGAACTAAGGAAATTCTAGTGAAGTCTACATTTTTGGTGAGTTTCTCTAGCCTTCTAAAGTTATGAAAATGTTCTCCAAAGTTATCTATTTATAGAGGAATTCAAGGTCAAGAAGAGTTGTTAAAGTTGTCATTTTTTTACTCTTGAACTCCTATGAGTTGTCTCTCCAACTTTCCACCCTTTTCTTGGTCAGATACAGCCGAAATTGCTAGCTAGAATTGAGCTGGAAAGTTGTATAAAAGTAAGGTAAGTTGATGAGCAAGTTGCAGAAATCAGGCAAAAATACGCGACTTGAGCCATGTATTCATGAGTCGCGTATTCACTTCTGTGAATTTGGTACCAATTCAGCTGCTGTTTTCATGATGATGGAGGCCGAACTAACTCTTGTGAAAAACAAGAAAGTTGTATTATCTCTGCAATGCCTCAAGAATCATCCAATTTGGAGCTCTGTGGACCGAGATATGATCAGAATACCAAAGACTGGTCAGAGCTCTATTTCAGCTTTCGACAACAGAGTTGAACTTCTGTATTTCGACTTTTTGACAAGGAAAACAACTGAACTGGACTTCAATGTCTACATACGAAATATATATCTAACTCTTAGCATCAAAATGATTTAAGAATCAGCTCAATTCAATGCTTGTAGCTCAAGATATTGTCAAAATACCACAAGGTGTCAAAGCTGTGAAACTTGCTTCCTTTTGTTCTTGATTGCATTTCCTCTTTTGCACTTCATATTCTCTTTTATCACTTTAAACCATCATCAATCATCCAATTATCTTCTCAATTCATACCATTTGATGATTGAATCATTGAACCTATAAAAACATGAAGTTTTCACCATTAAAATCCACAGAAATGCAATTTTCACCAATTAAATCACAAAATGCATATTTTCACAAGATTCCTAGTTAATTAGCTATAAAACTAAGTAAAATACACCAAAACTAACCAATAAAACACGTAAAATATCTACTTGTCAGGTTCATAGGGCGTTCTCTTGTAAGTTGTAGTGGAATTTTAGGAGTGGTTCTTCCTTGTGGGCAAAATTTATGCACGACAAGTACTGTTTTGGAATTCTTCCATGTCAAGCCCCCATTTCTTCAACAAGCTCGCCTACATGGAGAAGGAAGTTGGACATTAGGGGGTATTTATAGTCTAGCAACTTCACAGTGGAAGTTGTAACTTTTGGCATGACAACTGGGTAGGATCAGGAGCTCTGTCTCTTAAAGCTGAGGTGCAAGGAAATCTGTTTTTCAAAGATGTTATTGACAATGGTGAGTGGAATATTATCTTGTTGGGTCAACTGCTGCCAGTGGAGGTTGTTCAAGAAATTGCGGGTATGGTTATTCTTTCTAGGGATGTTCCAAATGCCATGACTTGGGTTGTATCTACATCGGGCAGGTTCTCTTTATTCTTTGCATTCCAGGAGATACGGGATGCTAGGGATTCTTCATTCATGTCTAAACAATGTTGGCATACACAAGTGCCATTGAAATTTTCATTTTTTATGCTGCGATTGTTTAGTTGTAGGATGCCTTTGGATGATGTGCTGACTAAGTTTCAGTTTCATATGTTGTCCAAATGTTTTTGTTGTGTGGACTCTCAAGCTAAAACGGTAAAACATTTGTTCTTGCAAGGGGAGCTGGCGATGGCCGTGTGGAAGTTTTTTGGATCGCCTTGTGGAATTCATTATGCTGGAGATCATTTGCATGCGGTCATGGCTCATTGGTGGTATAAACCAGCCAAGTCCCAAAGATTAAAGTTTATCTTTCGCCTATGGAAGGCAAGGAATATAGCTTTCTACCAAGGAGTTTTTGTGGATTTTCATTCGGTGTGCGGAGCTATCTTTAGTGATTTGAGGTCTGTGTATTGGATTAAGTTCAGGGAATTTCACAATATTATGTCTTGGCATCCTTTTTTGGAACTAGTTGAGTGACGATTGGATGATTTTAATGTCAGGATTGTTTTTTGGCAACCTCCGTAGAGGGGGGTGTTGAAACTCAATATTGATGGATGCTCGAAAGGAAATCCAGGTGTGTGTGGTGGAGGGGGGATATATACTCTGGAATTGGACGGGGCGCTTACATTTTGCCTTCTCCTCTTTCTTCGATGAGGGTACTAGTATATAAGTGGAAGCTAAGCTTTATTATTAGGGAAGAAATTGTGTGTTCAAAGAGGATTTATGCAGGTTATTGTTGAATCAGATTCAATGGTATTAGTACGGATTCTGAAGGATTATTATTGATGACGGCGAGGGGAGAGTGTAGAATGGACAATTTAGCTTTCCCGTCTTTTCGTAGATGTAGGATTGCTTATCAATGTCCTTAATTGGTCATTTTATCATGTAGTATGTGAGGTTTTATCGTGTATTATATGAGGTAAGGTTGATGTCCCCCTCGTATTTGGTTTGTTTCTAATAAAATTTGGGCTGGCATTAAAAAAAAAACCCCATCATAAGCACACCAAAAAGAGGGACTAAACCACTACGAAATTCCAACATTATCAGTGTGAATTATTAACTATAGTTACATCAGGTATACAATAACCCATCACTATAGTCACTAGAAATGAAACAAAACAAATAAAGCTGAAACATCATAAACAAAGACATTAGCAAGAATATGGTGTGGCAATGGCATGCAGAGGAAATTTTCTGTGGACTGTGATACCAAATGATTCGGTCATGTCCAACTCGTTTGGATTGATTCCATCGGGTGATGTAAAGTTAAATTTGTTGACCAGTTTTGCCAATGCAAGTTCAGTTACTGACATGGCGAAGTTGATACCCGGGCAAACTCTTCGTCCGGCACCAAACGGAATTAACTCAAAGTTCAAACCATGAAAATCTACACTCGAACCCAAAAACCTCTCAGGTCGAAATTCTTCAGGGTTCTCCCACAACAATGGATCTCTTGCAATTGCCCAAGCATTCACAAGTACCTGTGTGCTCTTTGGTACATCATACCCCATTACTTTGACGTCTTGATTCGATTCTTTAGGACCCAGTAATGGAACTGGAGTATGAAGTCTCATAGTTTCTTTAATCACTGCTTTTAAGTAGTGCATTTTCTCCATATCAGCTCTAGTTATTTCTGGCTTTCCTTGAGTCACATCTCTTACCTCAGCCTGCAATTTATGCAAGACTTTGGGGTTCTTTAGAAGTTCTGACATTCCCCAATCCATAACTGAATGTGTTGTATCAGATCCAGCACCAAAGACATCCTAAATAATGGAATCAAAGAAAGTGTTGCATTAGAACATGTTTGGATTATATAATGGCAATAACCTTTATTTCTATTGTGTACCAATCCAACTTTATTCAAAACCATGTCGTAATCAAACTTTATCAATGAAATGATTTTAAAATCAATAAATATAAGCTAGCTTGGGCTGGCTCATAGTCCAATAAACAGCCTAAGGTTTGTGAGCTTTTATAGTTCTAACGTATATATGAATATTTAAATGGGCTGAGTTTAGGTTTGCCAAATCTCGATTGACAAAACCCAATTATTACTCCATTCACACATCAATCCAGGCTTCATAAGGCTTAACTCAACAAACCTGAATATTTATATGTTTGAGTGGTTAAAACAGGTAAAAGATTTAGAATTTGACACAAGTTCGATTGTGATTTATATGTTGTACAACTATTGATTTCTTACCTAATTTGATTTATACTAATATAACTTATATAAATATCACTTGCGTATGCCAATTTAGTGAGATATAAGTGTATACCAAATTTAAAAAGTAAGAATAAAACGACCGTATGCAACTATACCAAAATCTACCATACTTGCCTCAATCCCAAAGATTTACTACCAATACAAAGAGATGGAGAGAGAAATTTACCAGGATGATAGCTTTCATAGCATCTCGTTCAAGAGCAAAGCCCATAGTCTTTTCCTCATTAATCTCAATCAAGATATCTACAAAGTCTTGGCATCTTGCCTCAGCAGTAGAGTGACTTTCAGCCTTTCCTTTTCTCTTATTCATGTGCTCTTCTATCACACCCTCAAGAAATCCGTCAATCTGTTTAACTGTTTTCTTCACTTTAGAATCCAAACCATTGAAGCGATTAACCCATGCAAGCGAAGGAATATAGTTTCCTACATCAAAAATACCCAGTAACTCACCAAACACCTTCAAATTCTCCATACTTTTCCGCCCATTTTCTTCCTCGCTATACTTCCTCCCCAAGGCAACCCTACAGATTATATCATTTGTGAGAATTAAAAACATGTCACTTAAGTTTACAGCTGAGGAAGAACACATTCGGCTGATCTTCTCGATCATGAGTGACGTCTCTTCTTCTCTGACATGTTGAAAAGACTGAATCCTTTTGTTACTCAAAAGATGAAGCATAGAAATGCTTTTTAGTTGTCTCCAATACTCACCATATGGTGCAAAAGCTATGTCTTTGCTTCCGTAAAAGAGTTTATCTGGGATGCCCGATTTAGGCCTGCTTGCAAAGGATAAATCATGGGTTTTCAAGATCTGGCAAGCTGCATTAGAGGAAGAGACAACCAGCATTGGCTTGCTTCCCAGTTCAAGCAGCATGAGTGGACCATATTTTCTTGACAGTGATTGGAGGGAGCGATGTGGAAACTGGCCAAGCTGGTGAAGATTGCCAGTAATTGGGAGCTTTGGTGGAGATGGTGGTAGCTTTTTCTGGGGTTTAGAAGCAGCATAGAACCATTTGAGAAGGGATAGAAGGAATATGAGCAAGGAAAAAATTGAGAAAAATGAAAGATCAAGATTGATCAAAGCCATGTGGTATATGAGCATGCATTTGGCTGTGATGGTGTTCTCTTTTTATACTAGTTTTTCAAGCTCTTTTAAATCTGGGATTCAATTGAAACTTAACTCCAGACAGTTGAACATTGAATAGAAAAGTCCAAGTCCAATTCTAGATGGTCAGGGCTATCAGAATTTTTTTGGTTATAATTAGGGTGCACCGTATATGGACTGGAGGCTGTCAGAATCTTCTTGTTACAAAGTCAGGTTTTACAAAACAGATTGAAAGTGAGTTTAAGATTAAAAATGTTTTCTAACCATTACATAGAAAGGAATAATCTCTTGGTAACTAAAAAGAATGAGTGCTCACATTCATGAGCATGTTTTTTGTTGTATGAGAATGAGTGCTCAATTCTAATTGTCATATAAAAGATAGAATCCTATTTTTCTTGTTAATGAGTATAACTATGATATGACAATAGTTATTGTCTAGCTCTTTCGACAACTTTGTCCAGTAGTAGTCAAATACAATTATACCAAAAGCTATGCCATAATTGATAACCTTGTTATGTACTTGGAACAAAAAATGAAGAGGAAAGATTTTTCTTCAATTGAGGTCTGTCGGCAAAGATTTTTATCTTTATTACATCAGGTTCGTTTGATTCGTGTAACATATGGGCGTCTTATTAATAATTATTATCTTATGACGTTGGATTTTTTCCGCTTTCGTTTGCTTTATTTCTTTGACTCGTACGTAAAGTTCGGTCTTCAAACATTTTGAAAGTTCTTATTGGAAAAAACAACCTTTTCTGAAAGTTCTTATGGAAAAAGCAGTCTTTTCTTCTCATAAAAGTAGGAGTGAGATATCACAAATTATCATATAGAGTCAACTCATTTGCTATGCAAAACTTTTTTTTTATTGTTTTTCTTTGGCTAGAATGGAAAGAAAATTCGAAAGAGCAACTGCATGCATGTACACAAAGTTAATCACAAAATAATCAATTTGACTTTTCTACTCATTTTTATTAGAGCTTTCTATTTGTATCTTTTGTAATCCCACATATACTTAACTCTTTTTGTGCTCTTCATTTGACATGCTTTTCGTATGCATGTAGACCAAAGTAGCGTGAGTCATTTCCATTACAAAATATCTTATTTTCTTCTTAGAAGGCTGATTTGTTATTATTTGCAGCAATTGAGTCATTTCTATTTACAAAATGACTACTACTAGCCTTAGAGTCTAACATAGTTAGAAACATAGCATCCTACTCCCAAGTGGATAGTATTAGTATTTCAACAGGAAATTAAGGGTATATGTAGGCAAATTATCTTAAAGTCATATTAGATAAATAAAAAAAGTAAAAAAAAAACCATCATTAAATCATTCAAAACACTTTTATATATAGTATAGATTTGCAACAATTGAAGCACCTTGCATAAGCTCGGCATTCCTACTAGGATATTGTCCACGTTCCAATCAAGCTGCAGTTTTCACTTTTGGATAACCTTAATAGCTCTCTATTTGCTTCTCCCTTTACATTTTTTGTTTGGTGCTTCAACCTCTAATTTTAGATAGTGATGGTGACAAGTGTCCATTTTACCTAATAGATTGTATATATTTTAATTTATTTATAGCTAATTTTGCATCTCTAAGACAATGTGAGTGACCATTTTAATATTTTAGTTTATGATATTTTAGCATACATGATGCAAAGTCAAAAGACATAAGTATACTAACCATAATTCATGCAAAAATATAATTAGTTATGTTGTCATATACAAGCATAACCAAATGAAGATCATATATCAGACTAACAATATATGTATGATACATACTTGCATGACCAAATAAATCATCACCAGGATGATACATAAACATGGGATTAGTCATTAATTCTCAATCATTGAGATATTGGATACATAGATCCCATGACAAATTGAATTTGATTCATTTAATATTAAATGAATCTATGTACGTAGCTCTTCTCAGATTGCCAACAAACCATGAAGTTATATGTTAAACAACATGGTTAGAGGGTGGCTTTGATACCACATGTAAACCAAATAATTACAACTAAATTGTACTAAGCAGTAGAAATTTAAATGACTTACCTCCAGCCATTGTTGTTAAACAAAGATTAATCCTTACAACTCCTTTATCTTCTTGCCTTGTTCTTGTCTATGTGGACAAGAAGGAGAAATTAGATATGCTATCATATCTATCATGGGTTTGCTAAGGCTCTCCAGAATCTTTTAATTTTCAAGTCCTTTGGGAATAAGCTATCAAGATTCGGTGTGGTGGTGAGAATCAATCATTTCTTCAAAGTATTATTGAAAACGGGTGATGGCAGGGAACCACCTTCGCCTTGGCTTTTCTAGGTCCCTCGCAAGAAGAAGAGAGGTTGGACTACTGGATGTGCTGTTGGTGACATCGCCTCACCTCTGCCATCCATCTTTACGCCAGGCCTTGTTGAGCTTTGTTGTTTAGTTACAACAAATCTTGAAATTTTACATAACACATTTCCATGATTTTTTAAAAATCGAGGCAGAAAGAAATATATTTATTTACAAGACCTATAAAGTTGGGGGAAGAAGAGGAGAAAAGAGGGAAAAGGGAAGAGGTGGAGGTTGAGAAGTGAGAAAAGGGTCATATGGTTGTGGTGGCGGTGGCGGAAGTGGGAGTGATATGAGAAGATGATGGTAGAAAAGGTAAACAAGTGATGTGGATTTAGATTTGTGAAATTAGGTTTAGGTGGAGAATAATTTGAAAAAATGGTAGATTAAATGGAAAATTAGTTCAATATTAAATAAGTTACCAAATTTGCCCTTAAAAAATTAATCACATGCTGAATCTGTGACGCATTTCGATAAAATTTGGCCGGAAAGGTGACGAAGGATAAAAAATGAGCGTTATTCAATTGTTAGAAACTAAAATCAATCATTTTAATTCTAAGGGACTAAAATTTTACATCAGTCATATGTGAGGGACTATTGTGCAATTTTTTCAAAATATCAATCAACTAATTAGAATATCAATCATTAATCATTATCCAATGAGAGATACTAATTAATTATTAACAAAATCTCAATTAATTAATTAAAATATCAATCACTTTAAAATCAATCATATGGGTCATAATTGCCCCTAAAGGAGGCAAGTCTTACAAGATATTTGACAGGTGTCGAGCCTATGCAATAATAATTACTTACTAAAAAAAAAACAAAGTTTTGTATATAACGATGAGCAGAGTCGAATCCACAGGGACTGGAGATAATTCGTTTCTTTTAGAGTCCTGAATAGGGGGAATTTTAGAAAATATAAAAACAACTTAATTAACCAACTAATAAAACAACTAACGAAAATAAATAGGAATTAATCAACAATAGATACGACTCGAACAAAAGGTGCAACTTTTCAGACACGGTCCATTTAACTGATTATCGATGCAAATATAATTCAATTATTCATTAATACATTGATTATTGCCATCAACAAGTTCTGACAACTAATTTTTCCTTACTTTGTCGATAGGTAAAGTACGACCGTTGACTATTTTTCTAACCAAGAAACAACCCTAGGTACGACTGTAAGATTTAATTTCTCGATTGCACTAAGAATTAGAAAAATCCAACCCTAATCAATAAACACGCTACAAGAATTTATTTAAATTAGATCACATGTTTCTCTAATATGGGACCAATCACGCTAGTCGCCACTGGCATTAACCAATCAAACAATTACGCATTCAACTGGTTAATCTGACAGTAGATTATTAAATTAATTCGAATATCGGGCCCTTGACATTCAAATAACACAACAATCATAACAAGTTAAACCAAAAAATGTACGAATACCAATGAATAAAAGAAATAAGTAAAATAATTCGATCTCACAAATGTTTGGAATCGAGGCTTTAAGTTGACCTTCGACTAGAAAAAGAAATTCAGCTATTCTCCATTGAGAACAACCCAAGCAATCCCATTGAAGAAAATTGCATGAACGCTCGACAAAAGAAGAAAACTCAAGAAAAAACGAACAGAAAGGCCAAGCGGCCGTTCTTCTCCTCTCTAACAAAAGAGTCATGACCCTCTTTTTATTTTTTCTACCTTACGAAGTACTAATCAAACGGGAATCCGACATCCCTTATTCTTTGTTTCCCACTTCACTTCTACTACTCATAAAAAAGGCCTATTGCCTAATTAGAAAAAAGGAAATAAAAATAATAATAACTCATATTTCCTAATTCAACTCTACAACTAACAAAAATAATTAAAGTCTTCCAAATTTCACTAAAGATATCCGTATTTAACTCGAACTAGAAAATCTCCGTGCGTGATAAATTTCCGAGTCTTCTGGACTTGAAAGTAATTTTTGAAAAATCACCTCTTTTATCATTTTTTGCTCCACTTTCCTACAATTAGCACCAAATACAAAACATAACTAGAATCAATCAATTAATACAATATTTAGCTAAATCAAGGGCAAAATAATTATAAATTGAATATCAGTTTTACACCCTTTCAATTCCCCTCACACCTAGATCATGCTTGTCCTCAAATTTGAAAAACAACAAATCAAACAAATAAGTTCAAATAATGGCTATCACTCAAATTACCCATTGCCAAGATACAATTAAAACACATGTCAAGCACTAGTGGTTAGTCTCCAAGATATCTCTCTGGTTAGCTTTTATAACCAAAAGACTCTCCCAATTTCTGATTAACCAATCTAAGGATATAAAATATTCAACTAACATTTGTTAGCAAATAGTTCGATTATTAAACAAAATACACTTTCACATTTTTCACTATTAGTACATCTTTTTTTCTTTTCTAAAATATCTCCACACTTGAGTTTTTTTTTAAATTCGGGAGAAAAAACTTAGTCCTCAGCCATTCAAACCTTTTGACGCAAACTCCGACATCTACTAAATGACGGAGCCCGGTTACTCAACTCTCATCACTTAATGACCACATACTCATAGCTATCACCACTTTTTGACGCGAAAGTCGACACTTTTGGCGAAAACCGCTAGTTACTATGCAACGATAACCAGTGGAGTATAACCAAATATGATTCACAGATTAGCAACAAAATAAACTTAAAGATCACAAGTCCGCTTCATCTCCCAAACATGGAGAACTAAGATTAATAGTTGAACCAATTTATATGAAAAATGGCAGAAAAATATTTACAATACCTAGAAAAGTTAATCAAAAATGGTCAAAGTCACAAATCTCAAATATTCACCAGAGAGACACGCTTAGACTTAACCATGCCATACTTGATACATTAAAACATAAAACCTTAGTAATAGAAAATTTTGAAATATCTAGCCATTGTTAATCAGGAATAACCACAAAAATATGCAAGAAATGGCAAAAATTGGATAAAATTCGACAAAGTTGAACAAAAATTCCAACAAAAATGCCTACACTTGTACTTTTCCAATATACTTTCATATACTACCCCCCACACATACATCTTTCATTGTCCCTAATGTAAGAAATAAAAAAATAAAAGTTGAGGAAGGGAGCAATGAAACTTTCCTGATCATCAGGAGGTGTTGTGGCATAGCTATGGGTAAGAGGCAAAAGACATGTGAAGCTCGACATTGGCCAACCGACCATCCATTTGATGGACTTGTCTATGCAGGTGAGAAATCTCTTTTAGTGGTGCACCAATTTGGCCGACAAATTTTAGGGGCTACGATTGCCGACGGTGAAGCAAATTGGAGGGGGATGAAATTGGTCCAATAGCAACGGTGACCTTCCTTGGGACGTAATAGTCGATGGTGAAGAAAGATGGACAGCTATGGCAAAGAAAATGGAAAGGGAAGAAAGATAGAAAGAAAGAAGAGACGAAAAAAAAGAAGAGAGAAAGAAAGGAAAGAGAAAAGGAAAAAGAAAAGGAAAGAAAGAAAGAAAAATGTTTTTGTCTGTTTTTTTTTTTACTTCCCCCTTGTTGGAACAAGACGTGGGCATGTTTTGTTGGTTGAAACTCTTCTGATGATAAAGTTGACTAATTACGAGTTACAGCGTGCCCTCTAGGCGCGTGAGTGTCATGTTGCCTTGTTGGCCTTCAAACTCGAAACATGAGCTCTCTAGGCGAGTAGCCGTGGGCACGGCATGATGGTGTTAACGTTTCTGATGGTGGAGCGGATTATTAGCGCATTACCATGTGCCATCTACGCACGGGCACGTCCTGTCGGGAGAAAGTCTTCTGACCATTGAAACATCAAAAATGAAAATTAAACACACTAAATATGAAAAACATAAGATAAATATAATGAAACTAATAATAAAAATAAAGAAAAAATTGAATTGGGTTACCTCCCAATAAGCGTCTTTCTTTAATGTCTTTGGCTAGACATTGCTATGCTTGTTCACGGAGAATAAAATCTTATAACTCGTTTCAATGTTTCATCCTCTATGTAATCCTAGTAACCCTCGTAAATAGAATGGTCATTAAGCATACTAGTTGCTTTCTTCCATTGACTAGTAGATGGCACCAAACAGTTAAACAATGACCTTAATTCTTCACTTGCTTCTCCATCACGAGCACTTATCGGTTCAAGATATTTGACCATAGCTACTCCTAACTTATTCCTGCCATGAAACTCAAAAATTTCTGATATAACAAAATTAATCGCACTAGTAGAAATTATAGAATAAGAGACAGGGCAATGTTGGCTAGAGAATGGAGACGATGTCACCATATTTGAGAATTGTTTGCTGAATTCATCTACTCGAACAATTAGAGATTGGGGTTTTATTTTTTCATTGTCAACTGCATCTGTAGATCCTTCTCCTAAGGACTCTTGCTGCTCCTCATCACATGTTAAGGTAATTGCACTCTTATCTTTCTCAAGATCGATAATAGTATGTGAGGGCAATTCTTCACACATTTGAGAAGCCAATTACATTATTCTAGATGTCAATAGACGCACTCGATCCACCAAGTTGTGAATGTTCATTTGTGTCTCTTGATGAAATCGACATGTGTTAGTAGCTAGTGATTCAATCATTTCTTCAAGAGACATACCTGGCGTGAATGATGGTTCTTGAGACTCTTGCTGTTGAAAATCTATTGGCCCTGTGGCATAATTAAAATTGGAATTATCTTGCCATCCTTGATCATATTCATTTCAATAAGGGTCATACAACGTTTGAAATCGGGGTGAAAAATCTCTAAAAGTATCGATTGGGGCATTCAGGCCATCTTGAAATATGAGACACCTATCAATTGAATGATTTGAGGCATAACAGAATCCACAAGTTGCAACAGTCAATCTTTCTCCAAAAAAGGTCAATGTATCTAAATATTGACCATTAGAAAATACACGAGTTTCATTACTCCTCCTAAGAATAAAATCCAATCTATCACAAAAATATTAAATGTTAGCAGTCATAAACTAGTAAAAAAAATAATATTAAGAGAAAAATAAAAATAAAAATAAGATGAACTCAAAAAGAAACAAATTAATTACGTACCAGATCCTGGCAACGGCGCAAAAAATTGACAGGTGTCGAGCCTATGCAATAATAATTATCTACACAAGATAAATACAAATTTTTATATATAACAGTGAGTAGGCTCGAATCCACAGGGATTGGGAATAATTCATTTCTTCTAAAGTCCCGAATAGAGGGAATTTTAGAAAATATAAAAATAACTTAATTAACCACCTAATATAACAACTAACGGAAATAAATAGGAGTTAGTCAACAGTAGATACGATTCTAGTTAAAGGTGCAACTTTTCAGACACAGTCCATTCAACTGATCATCGATGCAAAGATAATTTAATTACTCATTAATAGACTGGTTATAGCTATCAACAAACTCTGACAACCAACTTTTCCTTACTTTGTTGATAGGCAAGGTACAACTGTTGACTCTTTCTCTAACCAAGAGACAATCTTAGGTACGATCGTAGGATTTAATTCCTTGATTGCATTAAGAATTAGAAAAATCCAACCCTAACCAACAAACACGCTATTTAAGTTAGATCATATGTTTTCCTAATATGGGACCAATCATGTAAATCGCCACTGGCATTAACCAATCAAATAATTACGGATTCAACTGGTTAATCTAATAGTAGATTATTAGTTTAATTCAAATGTCGGACCCTTAACATTCAAATAACACAACAATTATAAGAAGTTAAATAAAAAAATGTACGAATACCAATGAATAAAAGAAATAAGTAAAATAATACGATCTCACAGATGTTTGGAACCGAGTCTTTAAGTTGACTTTCAACTAGAAAAAGAAATTTAGCTACTCTCTATTGAGAACAACCCAAACAATTCCATTGATGAAGATTGCGTGAACGTTCGACAAAAGAAGAAAACTCAAGAAAAGATGAATAGAAAGGCCAAGCGGCCGTTCTTCTCCTCTCTAGCAAAAGAGTCACGACCCTTTTTTTATTGTTTCTACTCTACGAAGTACTAATCAAACGGGAATTCAGTTTCCCTTATTCTTTGTTTCCTACTTCACGTCTACTACTCATAATAAAGGCCTGTTGCCTAATTAGAAAAAAAGGAAATAAAAACAATAATAACTCATGTTTCCTAATTCAACTCTACAACTCAAAAATATAATTAAAGTCTTCCAAATTCCACCTAAGATGTCCATATTTAACTCAAACTAGGAAATCTCTGTGTGCGATAAATTCCAGAGTCTTCTAGACTTGAAAGTAATTTTTCAAAAATCACATCTTTTATCACCTTTTTGTTCCACCTCCCTACAATTAACACCAAATACTAAATATAAGTAGAATCAATCAATTAATACAATATTTAGCTAAAATCAAGGGAAAAATAATTATAAATTGAATAACAGTTTTGCACCCTATCAACATTCCAACCATTGATCTTGAAGAAGCTGCAGGCATAAACAAGCTGAAGTCATTGAGCTGATTATGAAAGCAAGCCAAGAATTTGTATTCTTTCAGGTTCATAGTACTGGTTTTGTTTGAACTAAAAAATTAAACATAATCCTTGATGATGATTGTCTAAGACCATCATTTGGAACGCATTATTTCCCTATCTCTTACCATCTTTGATCTAACAATTTCATGCATGTGGGGTTGTCTAGGCTGGAGAAGAGAGGTCTTGAAGGGTATCCAGAGAAGAGATAAGTCCAGGTGGGGCTTCGACCAATCAGTCACAATCAGAGTGAGGTTTTCATAGCTTTTGACGATTGACCTATACAGATCAAAAATAACTTTATCAGCATCCGCTAGATTTGACATTGACACTTCAGATAAAAAGTTAATGATCGGAACAATTTATGGTCCCTTCAAATAAGATACTGATCGGAAGAACTAGAGATCTACCAGGGTTTGCATGTTTCTAGGGTTTTCGTGGGTTTAGGGTTTTCAGCTAGGATAGCCTGGGCTTCCGGCCTCCATGGCCGACCAGCCCTCCTCTCTGGGGGAGAGGATACTGCCACAAGATGGCAGGTAGGCCGCGTTCCGTCCTTCTTTTGCCGACGTGGTTTCTTCCAATCAGCCGCTAGGTTTTCAAGCTAAATCCTTTACGTCACTGCTGTTCTCTTTAGGGCCAAAAGTTCAAGCCGCCACCTCTATTCACAGGGGGGAGCCGGCTGTGAGATTTTCTATGGCTGACGTTGAGAGACTTGTGGCCCCTTTCCAATTTGCTTTGGTGGGCAAATTTTCCAAAGGTCGCCTATCCATGAAGGAGCTCCGCAAATTCTTCCAAACTTTGGATTTGAAAAATACGGTCTCGTTGGGTTTGCTGGACCGAAGGCACATTCTGATTCGGCTTTTAAATGAGGCGGACTACTACTGCATCTGGTCACGCTCTATCTGGTACATACAGGAAGCTCCAATGAGGGTTTTCAAATGGACCATAGATTTCCATGTTGATCATGAATCTTTCCTAGTACCTGTTTGGTTCGCTTTGCCAAAGTTCCCAGTTCACTTGTTCCAAAAAGAGTGTCTTTTTGCGATTGTAGGCTGCCTCGGTCGGCCGCTGTGTGTGGATTCCACGACTACGCTGGGATTGCATACGTGGAGATGGACCTTCAGAAGGTGCTGCCGCGTAGGGTTTGGGTTTCTATGGGCGATAGGCTGGTTTTGGCAAACGTTGCTCCCTGAAAACCTTCCCAAGTATTGCGTTCATTGCCTGTATCAAGGCCATAAAAAGGGTGATTGTCGGATTAAGAATCCTGAGTTACGGTCTGAGGTTCTGGGTCAACCCAAAGTGGAGGGAAAGAAGGCAGTGGCGACATACAAACCGAAGAGGGTTTCGATGGCTGGGTCTGGGAGGGGAGGAGAAAGGATCAGGTGGGGTCTGCCTACCCTCCAGTGGCCGCGGTTAAGACAGGTGGAACATTCCTGACTGTGGAAATCTCAGGCAAGGGTGACTCCCTGCCTCAGACTGACAACGTAACTACGGTTGCTTCTCTGCACGCTAACGGGAAGGATTTGGTATCTACTCAAAGGACCTTGGCACCAACTGCCCAAGGCGTGGCACCCATTGCTGCCCCAAATCCAATGGCAACGAGCTGCCATCATGTCGAGAGGGTCATGGCCATGGACGTGCATGCTCCAGCAGAGGTGGGTGATCGTGCGTGCGCTCAGGAAGTGACTATGGAGGCTAGTAGGGGAAGGACAGGAGCTGACCGTCACGGTGTAGGAGCTTACCACCATGGGGGGTTGGAGTAGATGGTGGATGAGGCAAATCAGAGCACTGCGGCGAAGGAATTGGAGCGCATAACAGATGAGATAGTTGGCGAGGATGATGGGGAGAAGGCCGCTGATAAGGGCTTTGTTGCTAATCTCACAAGAAAGCAAGAGGGACTGGTGATTGGCATACAGTGGCCCGCCGCAATAAGAAGACAGGTTCTTCTCCTTGCTATTCTACTTTTCCCTCTATTAAATGATTATGTCTTTATTTTGGAATGCTAGGAGAGTGGGTAATAAACCCACTATAGCTAGGTTACGAAAGTTGTGTCGTTTGTATTCGTTGTCTTTAGTTGCTTTGTGTGAGCCGCTCCTTGGGTTGTCCCAGTTGGATTCTGTGCGGGTAACGCTAAATTTCCCTCATGGGTTAGCAAACACTGAAAGTCGCATTTGGGTGTTTTTTGATCATTCCTGGTCGGCTGTGGTAGTCGCTCAGAGTGCACAATTTCTTGCTTTACGGATGTCTAACCCATTTCTTAGTAGATAAGTTTTGGCTATTTTCATCCATGTGTCTTGTGATAGAGACGCGCGTTCTATATTGTAGGGGATCTAGCCTTGTTATGCTCCTATGGACTTCCTACGGTGTTGATGGGTGATTTTAACGTGATTTTGGGGGCTAAGGAGAAAAAGGGTGGGAGACCATTTGCCCAGTCCAAGGCAAAAGATTTTCTTGATTTTATTGAACGGGTAGAGTTATGCGATGTCGGGTTTTCGAGCTCCAAATACACATGATGTAACTATAGGTTTGGGAGATCTCGCATGTGGAAAAGGTTTGATCGTATGCTGGTGAACTCGGAGTGGGAGAAGTTGCAGATAAGTGCTTCGATGCTACACTTGAGTAGGGCGGGGTCGGACCATTCACCTTTTCTGATTTCTGCACGCCATCAAGGAATTACTCCTGGCAAGAGTTTCCGATTCTTGCATGCTTGGGGATCCCATCCCCAATTTTTGGAGATTGTTCAACAAGCATGGTTGCCGCCTGTACAAAGACTGCCTCTCCGAAGATTGTTGCTGAAGTTACAGGCGGTCAAATCGGCACTAAGTAAGTGGAATAGAGAAGTTTTTGGCAACATTGTTGATAGCGTCAGGAAGGCAGAGGAGGCAGTACGTGTACAGGTATTAGCCCTAGAAGAAGAGCACTCTGACCAAAATCAAACTCTTTTAAACCTCACCCAGGCGAGGTTGAAGCGGGAATTGTGTAAGGAGATGGGATTCTGGCAGCAAAAGGCCAAGATCAAGTGGTTACGGGAAAGGGACCCCAACACGAAATTCTTCCATGCGACGGTGTGACAGAGGAAAGCTAAGTTATTTATCCACCGAATTAAGAAGAACGATGGCAACTGGGAGTAGAATATTAATCAGATAAAAGTCATGGCAGAGCAGTTCTATTCAGCATTTTCTCAGGATCCGGGTTTGCTGTCGCTGATTGCGTGGTTGCGCCGAATCTAATGAAACTCATCCCTAAGTTGGTTGGGAGCAGGAGAATGGGATGCTGCAGGGGGTTCCGGATGGTGACAAGGTTAAAAGAATTGTTTTCTTTATGGATGGGAGTCGGTGCCGGGACCAGATGGATTCACGAGGAAATTCTTTACTAACTCATGGGGCATCGTGGGGGATGATGTGGTATCGGCGGTTCAGTAGTTCTTTGTTGGAGGGAGTTTTCCAGTTGGGTACACATCAACACTGATTGCACTTATTCCAAAGGTTGCAAACCCATCGCATTTTACAGATTTCCGATCTATTAGTTTTTGCAACTTTGTTAATAAGGTCATCTCAAAGTTGCTGGCATCCCAGTTGGAAGGGGTATTGCCTAAAATTATCTCCCCTCAGCAAAGCGCTTTTGTTAAAGGCAAAATTGATATCGGATAATGTCCTGTTGGCCCAAGAGGTGATATCTGCAATTAATAAGAAGGTTCGTGGGGCGAACATAGCCATAAAGTTAGATATGGCCAAAGTATACGACAAAGTCACATGGGTCTACCTAATCTCGGTGCTGCGTGCGTTTGGCTTTGGGAAAATTTTCATTGATATGGTCTGGCGCCTGATTTCCAACTGTCACTTCTCTGTCCTGGTAAATGGCCAGCCATGTGGCTTCTTTAAGTCTGCTTGTGGGTTGAGGCAGGAGGACCTGCTCTCCCCCGTGTTATTCGTTATTGCAGTGGAAGTTCTTTCATGAGGCCTTAATGCTTTGCTTGATGAGTCCAGTTTCACTCCATTTTCAGTAAGAAGGAATATCTGCCCCATTACTCACCTTGCATATGCTGATGACATTATTGTTTTCTCTTGTGGGGATGCTCGCTCGCTTCGGTGTGTGATGCAAGTGCTTCAGGACTATCAAGATTACTCAGGGCAACTTGTTAATAAGGTGGAGAGTTGTTTTCTTGCCCCAACTAGGTGTCCTCCAGCCCGGTGTGTGGTAGTGGCTAGGCTCACCGGGTTCTCGTTTAAGGCGCTCCCAAATACCTAGGATGTCCTATATTTTTGGGGAGGAGAGTTTGTTCTCTTTTCTCGGGGTTGGTAGACTCCATTGCTAGTAGGATACGGAGCTAGGCATCCAAGTGGCTCTCCTTCGATAGGCGTCTAGTTCTTCTCAAATCGGTGTTGCTATCATTGCCGGTTTACCTGCTATCGATTTTGAACCCCCCAAATGGAGTGATTCATAATATCCACAGAATATTGAGGAATTTCTTATGGGGATCGGCTGAGGGTGAGACGAGGAGACACTGGCTCTCATGGACGCACCTCTGCCAGCCGAAGGAGGTAGGAAGATTAGCGCTCCGATCACTTTTCACCACGGTCCAGTCATTTTCTTGTTAGCTATGGTGGAGGTTCCGAATGGGCGGGTCCATGTGGTCGGATTTCATGAGGGTGAGGTACTGTAATACCTCCCATCCGAATCAAGTGCAGCCTGTGTCGGGGCGTCGGCTACTTGGAAGAGGATGCTCCAGGTGAGGGCGCTGGTGGAACTCTACGCAGTTTGGGATTTGACAGCAAGGGAGATTTCGTTCTGGTGGGATAATTGGTTAGGCGTTGGGCCTTTGGCGTGGCAGTTCCCGCATCTTGTAGGATTGGAGGCAATATCGGACTACTGGTCAGATGGTGGATGGGATTTGGGAAAGCTGAATACGGTGCTTCCGAAGGATTTGTTGAGGAGAATTGACTCTTAGATTTTCTGCTGGCTAAAGGGCTCCAAAGATGCGCTGGTTTGGGCTGCTACATACTCTGGGAGATTTACCATCAGCTCTGCTGCGATACTTGTGGATCCGGACCCTGGAACATCGTGGGTTTTCAAGCAGGTCTGGGTCGAAGGCCTACCGTTGAAGTTTTCTTGTTTGGTGTGGCGTGTCCTGCACTACACGCTACCAATATCGGATGTGCTGGCCAAGTTCAATGTTCACGGGCCGTCCCGCTGTTATTGTTGCAGAGAGTCTAGCTCAGAGACGTTACAACACGTTCTTTCCCTTAGGAATACCCCTTATGTCATTTGGAGGCGATTTGAAGTGCCATTTGACTTCTCTTCACATGATAGGCTGGTTTTCAACCGGTGTATGTGCTGGTGGGTATTTTCCTCACCGAATTGGATACTGCAGTGGCTCACACGGATTGTGCCCCCAGTAATTTTATGGCATTTGTGGTGTACGAGGTATGGGTTTGTATATGAGGGACAGGTTCTGTCGGTCGATATCCTTTCGAATAGGATTTTGGGTGACCTGAAAGAGTTGTTGGTCTTGAAGTTTCCATTCCTACAACGGGGTTTTCTGGAGACAAGCTGGCAGTGGATTGTTCAACAGCTTGGGCAGGTTGAGATGTCTGTACAAGCGTGCTATATTCACTGGGTTCACCCCCAGAAGGAGGTTATAAACTTAATTTTGATAGCTCATTTACAGCTCCCCAGCAGGCTGAGGGAGGGGGGATATTGAGAGACTCACACGGTCGACTAGTTTTTGCTTTTTCAGAGAGCTACACAAACGTGACGTCTTTGCAGGCTGAGGCTAGGGCGTTGGGCACAGGGCTTGAATTGTGTTTGTTGATGGGTATAACTGCAGGTTTGGTTGAGGGCGACTCCAAGATTGTGATTGACGCCATCAAAGGGATTGGTGGTGCGCCGACATCAGTGGTTCCGATATTCCATCGTATTGGTCAGGTCTTTGGAACAGGGTTCACATACCACCATATCTACCGGGAGGGCAATGCGGTGGCAGATTCTTTGGCTACCTTTGGTAGTGCCATACACAAGTTTTCTCTTTTCTTGTCTTTTCATTCTTTGCCTAGGGTTGTGCAAGGACTGTGTAATGTTGACCGCCTGGTTATTGATTGCTTTAGGTATTTTAGGAGGCATCCCTCAGCTAGTCTCTAAGAGAAGGTCTCTTGTAGTCTCTCCCAACTTTATATGACTTTGATTTGAGTTAATAAATAGGGTAACCAAGCTCGCCCGCCAGATATGATTGGCGGTTTATGAAAAAAAAAAAATCTTGTTACTCATAAGTAAATGCTGTTAGTTCAGGTCATTAATCATAGAGTTTCTAAAGGCTTAATGGAGGAGACAATGAATGTTATCCAGGAATTCTTTAGGCTGCTAGGCTTTTACTCCAACGACAGCGACATCAGCCAAATCTGCAGAATCTTCTCAAGCATTCTAAATTATCACAAAGAAGATTTTCACTACTGGAGTGATAACGTCACACACAGTTGCCATCCTGTGGAGGATCATATTCAATCTTTGCCTGAAAAGCCTACCAGATATCGGTAAAGCCTCTACGGATGACCTAACTTATTTAAATAAGAATGAAGTCAGGAATTCCCTTACAATGATTAGCACCACAATTCATACAACCTTTTTTGAAGCACGGAAGTTTCTCTTGAGGATTTTGGATCTTATTTGTGAAGGATTGGGACTCATAGGCTACTTTGAAGGTCAGCTAACCAAAGTTCAGCTGTTCTTAGACTAGGAATGCCAGAACAATATGATCTTAATCTCATAACTATGCTTCATCAAGGCACAAGACCTGGACTTTAGCTCTTCAAGGAAGAAAACAGTGGGTTGGTGTTGACCCTTTGCCTGATGCATTAATTGTCATTTGTGGTCTCCTATTAAATGTACGTATTATCCTGAAGCTCATTGAACTGTAATTCTTGCCAATAATCATGTATATCCCCCAGCTAGGTATCAATCTTTTTCATAAATGGTACGGGTAATCAGTAATGATTTGTTCATAAGTCCTAAACATCGAGTGGTAACAAACACAAAAGCTTGAACAACCATCGCAACGCTCTTGGCTCCATCTAATGATGTCGCAATAGAACCAGCAGCGGCTTTAACTTGGATTAACATTTTTTTTAAATACCTTCTTAATCCTTCCCATGCCCTTTCAATCTCAATTGTTACGCACAAAATTTAGGTCTTAAATCTGATAGCGAAGAGAATTCAAAGAGCCATCCCGTAATCACTAGGCCGACACCAATGGTAACTTAGATCAATGCATTACTATAAGAATGGTAAATTTATATCACTATATAATAACGATAAATATATGGCTGAACCCATGATAATCACACCAAAAAGAGGGACTAAGCCACTGCGAAATTCCAACATTGTCAGTAAATTGTATATAACTTAACTAGCATTATTAACTATAGTTACATCTTGCAAACAAGATAACGCCAAACCCACCCCTTATTCGGTATCCTCAGGGCATAGTATACAATAACCCATCACTATAGTTACATCATAATCAAAGATATTAGCAACAATATGGTGTGGCAATGGCATGCAGAGGAAATTTTCTGTGGACTGTGATACCAAATGATTTGGTCATGTCCAACTCGTTTGGATTGATTCCATCAGGTGATGTAAAGTTAAATGTGTTGACCAGTTTTGCCAATGCAAGTTCAGTTACTGACATGGCGAAGTGGACACCCGGGCAAACTCTTCGTCCAGCACCAAACGGAATTAACTCAAAGTTCAAACCATGGAAATCTACACTCGAACCCAAAAACCTCTCAGGTCGAAATTCCTCCGGGTTCTCCCACAACAACGGATCTCTTGAAATTGCCCAAGCATTCACAAGTACCTGCGTGTTCTTTGGTACATGATACCCCATTACTTTGACGTCTTGATTCGATTCTTTAGGACCCAGTAATGGAACTGGAGTATGAAGTCGCAGAGTTTCTTTAATCACTTCTTTTAAGTACTGCATTTTCTCCATATCAGCTCGAGTTATTTCTGGCTTTCCTTGAGTCACATCTCTTACCTCAGCCTGCAATTTATGCAAGACTTTGGGGTTCTTTAGAAGTTCTGACATTCCCCAATCCATAACTGAATGTGTTGTATCAGATCCAGCACCGAAGACATCCTAAATAATGGAATCAACGAAAGTGTTGCATTAGAACATGTATGGATTATACAATGGCAATAAGCCTTTATTTCTATTATGTACGAATCCAGCTTTATTCAAAACCATGTAGTAATCAAACATTATCACTGAAATGATTTTAAAAATCAATAAATATCAGCTAGCTTGGGCTGGCTCACTACAACAAAAATGCCCTTTAGCGGCATTTAAAGGTGTCAGTATAGATAATCTAGGCTGACATTTTACCTTTCCTCACACCTGGGACGAGTGTTGTCCCTTCCAATGTGGGGATAGCCTCGTAGCATTAAAATGTGTCAGGAAAACTATGTTGTTATAGCATCTCATCTACCAACAAAAATATTTTTCTTGATAATTGAAAGTGTCAAGATAGCTATTCTACCACATTAGAATATTGCTTTAGAAGCTACGCTATGCTAACACTTTTAATTGCTAGGAATACATAGGTAAAGAGAAATTAATCACACCATATAATAACACCGAGATCCAATGTAGAACAACAAATAATCCTTCACTTCATTCATGCCACAATTATGTCAGATATACAAGTCTTTGAACTTTCCATTGAAACTCTAAGTTCTTTCAGAAGAAAAGAAACTATACTAATCTACTAACTTCGCTATAGATGCCATTCCGTACCTATAAAAAAATCAAACAACTAAAAGGAGGACCACCATTGCCTGAATTCAATGACATAACAATTCAAAAAAAAAAGGAAAAAAAAAGTTGATATTTAACTCCATGGGTCATCCCATCCCTTGGGGCCCTCTCTTTTGACAAAGTTTAACATTGCCTGGACAGCTTCCTGAACTCTGTTGGATAGGGCATGGTTTCCCCATTCAATTTCAACCTTTCTACACCACCCATTGCTCTGCACAGATTCAGGAGCTTCAAGTGAACAGAAATTTTTTTCTTCCCAAAGATGGTTTTGCATTGACACCTTACCAATCAACTCTTCACCAAGGCATAACCTAGCATCAGACATGACAGAAGAATCACGGTAAGGGCTTCCAGAGAATACCCACCTTCTAATCTTCTTGATGAATTCCACAATCGGGCCATGTGCATTGTATCAGCATGGAAACCATCAAGTTTAAGTCCATAATTCTCTATAACATGGTTATCAAAGCTATAGTTGTGCCACACCTACAAAAAAACAAGCCAGTGCAGTTCCCCACATGGCATATAATCATTCGAAGAACTGATGAGCAACAAAGAGCCCCACATAGAATTACATACAAAAAATCTTTACCTTTTTAATTGACGGGTCTTCAAAAAAAGGAGCAAATTCAGCCAAAAGATTCCTCCCGTCCTCATCAAGAAGATCTACCCAGATACAAGACTTGCCATTTCCAAAATTCGCTTCCGGTCCACAATAAATACTGCAGCATACAATTTCTCCATGATCAACTGGTGTTTCCTGCTTAACATCAATCTTTGATACCTAGACATTAGCAGAAACCAGTAAAATGAGCTCCCAAAAAAAAATTGAATGCTACTGGAGAGAACATGAATATTAAGCGAATAAGATAATTAAAGTACAGAATTCAACTGGTTGTATGCAAATGTAAAATAGTCTAAAAGCAAGTCAAATGAAAAACATACTTCCGTGTCACATGCATGGACCATATGCCTGTATTGATTTGTGAGCATACCAACTACTTCCTTTGCAGCAGAGACAGTATCAACCACAAGAACCTTGTCATAAATGCAACCAAGCCTCTCACGAAGATTTGACTGGATAATAGCTTCTGGTTCCACAGATCCTTTTCCTGTGGGGGTTCCATTTATTTTGTCAACACCAACAGACTTTTCAGCAGCAGCCTCCCTTTTTGTTACATTATGAGCACTGCCTTTATCAATTGAGGGATACTTTTCTTTCTGTTCTTCGAATAATTTTGGCAGGGAAATTTTAGGTTGGGAAGACTTTGGAAGTAACTGCATTGTCCTCGGAGAGATTTTCCAGTGTATATCTGCTTGTTGGCTATTTGATGTATAAGACTGTCTGCTACTTGAAAAGTTGTCCTTCATCTCACGATCTGGTGCAATTGTATTCACACTTACGATATTCGGTAGGCTAAGGTTTCCTGAAGAACAAGCTGAATCATGAACATTTCTGAACGAGAGAGGTGAATTACTAGTAGATGGACAAGATAAGTCATTATCAGTGCTTTGTTGTCTAAATTTGTGATCACTTCCATCTGTCAAACTAGGCAAACTAGAAGTCCGTTCAGCACAATAAGCTTCCTTTCTTCTCTTATAGTATTGAGTCACGTCACCCCAGGATTTGTAAGTAGGCCTCTGATAGTCATGCACAAACACATGACTCCTACTTGATATCTTCACAACGGAATGATCAGAAGCAGGGCCATTTGAGACATTTGAGAAGGATACGTAGCCAGAATGGGTTTTGCAATATTCTGGCCTGAGAGTCACGGTGTCATGAAAGCCCAAAGCCAACAAAATACTCAAATAAAATAAATGAAAATACATTATTTTGTCACACAAATTGAACTCATGACAAGTACAAACATTTGCATTATCAACTATTTATCCTATGTTTAATGAATTTGTACAAATCTCAATAGCATTACAGCTCTCTCTGACATATGGTGCTATGGAACAGATATTCTTACAGCAGAACAGAAAAGCAGTTTTCAAGTGAACAAAAGTGCAGAACAGAAAAGTGAACAGATATCCTTACATGTTCATTTCTGACTATGTAAACCCAAATCACCAAATGACAAAAAATAATTACCCAAAAAGAACTCAAAATCAGACAAAAGTAAACAAAAGAAAATTTTCAAAAATTAGAGAAAAATAGAAAAATAATAGAGAATAATACCTTAAGATACTTAAGCTTCAAATTTCCATAGACGACTCCAAACGTGAAGGCTGAAGCACGAGCCACCTGCCACCAGTTATACGAAAACGAAAAAAAAATCCAAATTAGATCAGACATCAATGAAATTGTGAGAAATTAAAGCTGGCGGAGGTGGATGGTTAACCAAGGCGAGAGTGCTGGTGCTGGAGTAGGGTCCAGGAGGAGGCGACATTTGCTGCTGATCGCTGAAATCGAAGAAAGAATAACTGCAGATGCTGCGAATACTGCCCCAAATCTAAGGTCTCTCTCAGACTCAGAGCCCTAATTTTCGTCGGACACCAGTTTGGAAATTAGAAATGTTGGGGAGATGGGCAAGGGCTTCCCTTAGCTCCTGCATTATTCAGTAAGGAAAAAGGCCCAAAAAGGTAACTCTTTTTGCAGGAAACCACCAACCAAATTTACATATAGAAAAATTGCAGAGTATAACCTGTTCATCGACGACATCGATATCTGCGAGCATGCGGCTGGATTTCTTACCGGAATTGCCTAATTCGTTTGCTAAGAAATAATTTCTGGAGAATCCGAACTCGTCCTTTTCGATGTCATGTTGTTCCATTTTCTGGTTTTGACGAACCTAAACCTGATGATGAGAGGGAAGGAGTAGGGGCAACGGGACGGCGGAGGTAGGGAGCAGAGGAGAGGAGAGTGGCCGAGCGAGGCGGAGGGCAAAAATTTAGGCAACCGAGAGAAATCAATTTAGGGCAAAAATTTATCATGCAATTACATCCCTTCAATGGGAAAGCAAGGGTAGTTTGATTGCGGAGAGATTCAACAGAAAAGACTCTGCGGGAAAGCAAAATTTTGGCCAAGAGTTTTGAGAGATAGTTTGCCGAGAGAGAGAGTTTCTGCGAGAGATAGAGAAGAAGCAAAATTTCACTAGGAGGCAAAATGAAATTTTGAGATTTCACTAAGTGTTTTGGCAAAGGGATCTTCCACCAAAATCAAATGACGTCGTTTTGTGTTTTAATTTTTTTTTGGTGTATCTCACATTTCCGCAAGTGTCATAATAGGGAGTCTAGAGGTACATTATTATTTTTATGTCAAATAAAATAAAAAAAATTAGAGTATATATTATTGAGTTGATAACTAGTGTCATGATAGAAGTGTTATAATGGCACAAACCAGCAAGTGTCCTTATAGACATGTCAGAAAAGACCATTTTTGTTGTAGTGGCTCATAGTCCAATAAAGAGCCTAAGGTTTGTGAGCTTTTATGGTTCTAATGTATATATAAATATTTAAATGGATTGAGTTTAGGTTTGCCAAATCTCAACTGACAAAAGCCAATATTGCTCCATTCACAACCTTCAGAACTCTTGAAGGTTATGAGTCTTATGACTAGGGGTATCAATTGGCCTTTATTAATCCAGGCTTCATAAGGCTTAACTCAACACACTTAAATATTTATATGTTTGAGTGGTTAAAACAGGTAAAAGATTTAGAATTTGACACAAGTTCGATTGTGATTTATATGTTGTACAACTATTGATTTCTTAGGTAATTTGATTTATACTAATATAACTTATATAAATATCACTTGCGTACGCCAATTTAGTGAGATATAAGTGTATACCAAATTTAAAAAGTAAGAATAAAACGACCGTATGCAACTACACCAAAATCAACCATTGCCTCAATCCCAAAGATTTACTACCAATACAAAGAGATGGAGAGAGAAATTTACCAGGATGATAGCTTTCATAGCATCTCGTTCAAGAGCAAAGCCCATAGTCTTTTCCTCATTAATCTCAATCAAGATATCTACAAAGTCTTGGCATCTTGCCTCAGCAGTAGAGTCACTTTCAGCCTTTCCTTTCCTCTTATTCATGTGCTCTTCTATCACACCCTCAAGAAATCCGTCAATCTGTTTAACTGTTTTCTTCACTTTAGAATCTAAACCATTGAAGCGATTAACCCATGCAAGCGAAGGAATATAGTTTCCTACATCAAAAATACCCAGTAACTCACCAAACACCTTCAAATTCTCCATACTTTTCCTCCCATTTTCTTCCTCGCTATACTTCCTCCCCAAGGCAACCCTACAGATTATATCATTTGTGAGAATTAAAAACATGTCACTTAAGTTTACAGCTGAGGAAGAACACATTCGGCTGATCTTCTCGATCATGAGTGACGTCTCTTCTTCTCTGACATGTTGAAAAGACTGAATCCTTTTGTTACTCAAAAGATGAAGCATAGAAATGCTTTTTAGTTGTCTCCAATACTCACCATATGGTGCAAAAGCTATGTCCTTGCTTCCGTAAAAGAGTTTATCTGGGATGCCCGATTTAGGCCTGCTTGCAAAGGATAAATCATGGGTTTTCAAGATCTGGCAAGCTGCATTAGAGGAAGAGACAACCAGCATTGGCTTGCTTCCCAGTTCAAGCAGCATGAGTGGACCATATTTTCTTGACAGTGATTGGAGGGAGCGATGTGGAAACTGGCCAAGCTGGTGAAGATTGCCAATAATTGGGAGCTTTGGTGGAGATGGTGGTAACTTTTTCTGGGGTTTAGAAGCAGCATAGAACCATTTGAGAAGGGATAGAAGGAATACGAGCAAGGAAAAAATTGAGAAAAATGAAAGATCAAGATTGATCAAAGCCATGTGGTATATGAGCATGCATTTGGCTGTGATGGTGTTCTGCTTTTATACTAGTTTTTCAAGCTCTTTTACCATAGAAAATCCAATAAATCAGGACCAGAGGGGATGATTAAGTCAATACATCATTTAGGGCACCGTTGTACGAGTACGACCATTGACGGTCCTCGGGTGGTTCATTTTTTGAGCAGTGATATTTGAATCTTCTATATATTTATATCTATACAAATAAATTTTTACAAAGCAATATGTTTATGCGAATAGTTTTATTTTCACAAGTAGATCAACGCAATTAAAAATCAAACTTACCTATGAACATTTTTGTTATTAAATTTGAACAAAATATTTGGACAACACAAAATAGGTCAAAATAACGATAAAAGTTTTAAAGTTTGATCTAATGGTAAAATTTAATCAATTTAATTTTTATTTTTGTATATACATTAAAATCCTTTACAGTTAATGGAGAGGAGCTTAATTCTTTGTATATGAGAAAGGTTTCGTAGAAAGGAAAATTTTTGGGTAGATCATGTGGTTTATTTAAGAGTTTGATAGTCCTTTTCATACCATTTTATCTTGCTTCTCGTGACTTAATTTGATCTGGCTTGAATTGCTGCATAACTTTTTTGGCTAAATTTTTGGTTATTATTATTTGAGTTTTGGGTGAAATCACAATCTGGGAATTCAATTGAAACTTATTTCAACTTTTTTTTTTTTTGGGTGTTCGGCAGAAAAACATGGATCACCAGAAAGAAAGAAGAAAAGTAAGCAACTCCAGACAGTTGAACATTGAATTAAGAATTGCAAGTCCAATTCATCTAGATGGCCAGGACTATCAGAATTTTTTTTGTTATAATTTGGGTGTACCGTACATGGACTGGAGGCTGTCAGAATCTTCTCGTTACCGAGTCAGGTTTTACAAAAACAGATTGAAAGTGAGTTTAAAATTAAAAATGTTTTCTAACTAAAAAGAATGAGTGCTCGCATTCATGAGGATGTTTTTTGTTGTATGAGAATGAGTGCTCAGTTCTAATTGTGATATAAAAGATAGAATGCTATTTTTCTTTTTAATAACTATGAAATGACAATAGCTATTGTCTAGCTCTTTCTTTGGTCATAGTTGTTTTTTGTTATTATTTACAGCAATTGAGTTACATATATTTACAAAATGACTACTACTAGCCTCAGAGTCTAACATAGTTAAAAACATAGCATCCTACACCCAAGTGGATAGTATTATATTTCAACAGGAAATTAAGGACATATGCAGACAAATTGTCAAAAAAAAAAGAAGCACCCATCCATCATTCAATAACTGAAGCGCGCACCTCGCATAAGCTTGGCATTCCTACCAGGATATTGTCCACCTTCCAATCAAGCTGCAGTTTTCACTTTTGGATACATTAATTGCTCTCTATTTGCTTCTCCCTTCACAATTTTTTTGTTTCGTGCTTCAACTTCTAATTTTAGATAGTGATGGATATCTGTTTCGGTCAAGATGTACAATTTAGGGTCATTGCATGCATGGTTATTAAATCCGATCCGGTCTAGCAATCGAACTAGTCAATCTGGTGAACCGATCATTAGATCGGACTGGGTTTCTAATTAGATTATTTAAACATAGAGATCGTTGATTGGTCAATGATCCCGTATTAAAACGGAAATCTGATTGATTTTGTCCATGAACCAGGTTCTATGGAAAAAAATTTAGTTAGCTTTGTTAAGATTCAAACTTCAGACCTTTGGTATATGCTATAGTATACTTACCACTAGGTCACTTTGCCATATGTTAATAGAATAGCTTTCTTATAGTATATAAATATTTTGTCAATTCTATCTTTTTTTTTAAATATTTCTAAAATAAATTTATTTGGAATCTTATAATAAAAATTTATGACCACCCAAACTCTATAAGTTATCAAATGGATTTCAAAAATAACATGTTACATAATTCATTTTAAAGAAAAATATTATTTTTAATACTTTTTACACTTAAAATTCCTAAATAAGCTAGATAATTACACTTTTTTTTTGTTTATATGATAAACTATTCTACACTAGAGGGAGGGGGGACCCGAAAGGGCCCAAAGGTAACCTAGAGGGGATTGAACCACCACCGAACCAGATGGGTACACTATGCATCCGTATGAATTTTTTAAATAAACTCACATAATGTGGCAATTGGTGGGAGGTAAGGTTTGTATTCTTGACCTCCTATCCCACCAACCTTAATCCTTTGGTGGTGGTCACCAATCAAAAGACTGGTGGTTAAATAATTATACTAAACATAGATAAAATTTTACACTTGAAATTTGGTGAATTACTAAATAAATTTATTTTTTATTTATTCTTATATGAATTAATTGTTCTATAGCAAATTAAATTAACTAAGCATTTCCTACGGCATTGTTTATTACAATTTATATCATATATCTTATATCAAAAATTATGAAACATAATATTTAAATATATTTAGCAATCCATTGGTTTAATTAGTTGACCCATGCCATCTCCTTCGCCGTTCCTTCCCAGTCCGGTTTTAATTAGTTGACCCAATTGAATTGATGGATTTGCATGAATTATTCTTTTTTTTTTTTTTTGTCGACACAGGGTGTCCGGATCAATCCTTACGGAGCCCGACTAATTCCCTGCGGCCCGGGAGAGGAGGCCCCACTCCACACCGAGCACGTTAACAACGGGACTCGAACCCTGGATAAACCAGGAAGGTCGCCATACCCTAAGAAGGGGGAGCGGACCGCTCGAGCTATTCCGTGGGGGCAGAAGACCAGCCACGTAGGGTAGCAAGTTTGTGGGAGGCAGGGGTTGAACCCTTGACCTCCAGCATCACCCAAGAGAGTGATGACCACTGGACCAAATGGCCAGTGGCGCATGAATTATTCACATGATCCATATAAATCCATTTAGGAAAATAGATTGCTATGGGAACGAGGACCAACACTCATCTCACGCCCACCAGCAACTCTACAAACAGTTTGCATGCAAGTCAAGTCAGGACCTGCAACTTCTTCGTTCCAGATTGGTGTTCTTGAAGTCCACATTAATACTAAAGAACGTCATAGTTGAACATTTGAATAATTCACAAAAAACAAGTGGAGCTAGAAACAAATAGTCAAAATATTGATAGCTAACCTCTCCAAGATATTTAAATTTGACAAGAATCTTTTTTGTTATTGTCTTCTACTTCCTTTGTATATGTCCCATTTTTTGTAGATTTTTTCCCCTTAGTTGCTTAATGATCAAATGTTCTTTGTAGATTTTTTTGAAATTTTTTTTAGATTTTTCCCCTTTAAAAAGCACCAAATTTTGATATTTTGCTAAAAGTACTTTTAACACCAAAAGCCCTACTTCTATTTTTATGAGATAATGTTTACAAAATACCTTAATAATACTTTTAGCACATAAAAATGTATTTTTTTAACCAAAAGTACTGGAACCTCAAATGGGGTCTAAATCTATGCCAAGTACTAAATTCATCATTATCAAATGTTTAAACTCAAGTTGCCTTTTTTTTAAAAAAAAAAAAAACAGTAGAAAATGTGTGAAATTGGCTTGACTATTTTGCCTCATTTCTCAAGGAGGCTTGGTTAATGAATAATCCGCCAATTTTGGTCGTGGTGGATCATTAAAAGGTGGCTTAATAGCTAAAGCCACATGTTCTAATGATAAGAGAGATAGAAGTGGCTTACCTATCTCAAGTGATTCATAGATATTACCTTGAATGTGTATCACTTGAGAACTCACCAAACGAACGTCCGCTTGACCTTCTTGGGTAATAATATCTTTAAAACCTATACTATCAATACATTTCTCAAGAGGGTGAAAAATGAGTCGCTAAGGCTCATCTTTTGAGGTTCAAGATTAGCTCCAAAGGTACTATCATATGAAATGGACATTTTGTTATTGAATCACAATTGAGATTTATCATTTTCATCAAAATGCAATCCACGTTCACATGCAACATGCTCACCATTCATGCTAGGGTCAATTTGCATATCATTAGAGGAAATAACTTCACATAAAATATGTAATTGTTCTTGTATTCTACCAAAGTGAGAAATTAATTCATCTAACCATTCCTCAACCCTATCAAAACGGTCGGAGGTTGTATTTGCTAGCTTTTCTAAATCTAACTCCCAAGATGGCTTAGAATCATTAGCTAATGGTTCACTTTCTAATTCCGATGGTGAAGGTGCATTAACTAATCTTTCTATTGCCAATTCCCAAGATGGTTTTGATTCATATTGGACACATTCAGGTGGATAATCATAACAACATGAAGAATCACTATTAGTATGTTGATTATCCCAACCATAAGTAGAAGAATTATTCCAATTAGCACCATATTGATCTAAACAAGGATTGTAATGCCCAAATTCACCATAATAATCCATATTTTGTACTTGTCTACATGTATGAATAGCATGAAATCCTTCACACAAGTCACAATCACATGATTAGAATTAAAAGCATTAACATTCCTCTTTTGCTCCAGCATATTCATAATGGCTTCCATTTGAATTTTTAACATTATAATATCAAGTTTAGCCTATAAGCACTTTAAACCATCTTCAAATGACATACCTTTGGAAATTTCTTGGTCACCTTTATTCATGGAGCTTTGCACGTAATAACTATCGATTGCCGATCTTCCACTTTTCATGTATTGTCCGCCCATATTTTCTACGCTCCTTGAGTCCCTAAACATGTTTTTAAAGTAACTTAAAAACAAGTTTAGTCAAGAAGAATAGATGACTCTAAACAAATAAAAATATACAAATAAAGACTCAACAAGACACTAAATATAACAATTAATACACTAGACACAACAAAAACAAGACAAACAAGTAAAAATGTCTAAACTAATAAAGTTGTTCTTAGCACCGATATTGCTCAATCTTTCCCGGCAACGGCCTCAAAAACTTGATGTGCGCGGGGTATACGTATATAATTAACTCATCCACAATTAAGTTTTACATTTATAATTCCTAAATACCCCACACGCGATTTATCGTAAGTATACGAATCGTGAGCGAGTATAAGGTATTAAGGGTTGATCTCACAGAGAAGATTTTCAATTACCGACGGTTTTTCGAACTCCTTTATTATCTAAACTACCATAAATATAAAAGTAATGAAAATAACACTAGAAAACTCCTAGAGGTATGGTATTCCTTACTACTCTTGCAAATGAGATTACTGGTTAAGTGAATGCTATTATCTTGGCTAATTATGGTGTAATTTCCAATGTATATGAAACCTACTCTCGTAGTGAATCAACTATACTTGTAACTAAACCATACCTACTCTCGTGGTTATAAATTAACTACAAGTTCATTTCTTCTATGAAATTACATGAAACAAGTCACTAAAACCACATAGGTGCACCTCTAATCTCGTGAGTGTACTCCTTAGGTTTATCATTTCTTTGAATTAGTGTTAAATTCCAATTCTTATTGCAAACTTAACACCTTTAGATAATCACAATTAATGGCCAGTTAATCATGATTAGAAAAACAAAGTGATAAATAACTTGCTCAAAATAATATCATCAAATAACCAAGTAAATATCACAAACAAGATATAGAACGTTCATCCATAACTCTAGGCATAAACTTTAACTAAACATGATAAACACACAAATGCAAACTTGTATTATAACTAAACATGAAATCAAATACAAAAGAGAAAGTAGTAGAAGAGATATCACCCTTGTCACATGAGATCAACCTCTCCATCTTTGCTCCTCAATCTTCATCCAAATCTAGCTATAAATACAAGAGGATAAACTACACTACCTATACTATACTACTCTAACTAATGAACTAAGAAAATTCTAGTGAGGACTACATTTTTGGTGAGTTTTTCTAGCCTTCCAAAGTTATGAAAATGTTCTCCAAAGGTCTCTATTTATGGAGGAATTCAAGGTCAAGAAGAGTTGTTAAAGTTGTCATTTTTTTACTCTTGAACTCCTATGAGTTGTCTCTCCAACTTTCCACCCTTTTCTTGGTCAGATATAGCCAGAATTGCTAGCTAGAATTGAGCTGAAAAGTTGTGTGAAAGTAAAGTAAGTTGATGAGCAAGTTACAGAAATCAGGCAAGAATACGCGACTAGAGAATACACAACTTGAGCCATGTATTCATGAGTCGCGTATTCACTTCTATGAATTTGATACCACTTCAACTGCTATTTTCATGATGATGGAGGCTGAAATAACTCTTGTGAAAAACAAAAAAATTGTAGCCCTTTGAGTTATCTTTCCAATGCCTCAAGAATCATCCAATTTGGAGCTCTGTGGATCGAGATATGATCAGAATACCAAAGACTGGTCAAAGCTCTATTTCAGCTTTTGACAACAGAGTTGAACTTCTGTATTTTGACTTTTTGACAAGGAAAACACCTGAATTGGACTTCAATGTATTCATATGAAATATATATCTATCTCTTAGTATCAAAATGGTTTAAGAATCATCTTAATCCAATGCTTGTAGCTCAAGATATTGTCAAAATAGCACAAGGTGTCAAATCTGTGAAACTTGCTTCCTTTTGTTCTTGATTGCATTTCCTCTTTTGCACTTCATATTCTCTTTTTATCACTTTAAACCATCATCAATCTTCCAATTATCTTCTCAATTCATACCATTTGATGATTGAATCATTGAACCTACAAAAACATAAAATTTTCACCATTAAAATCCACAGAAATACAATTTTCAACAATTAAATCACAAAATGCATATTTTCACTAGATTCCTAGTTAATTAGCTATAAAACTAAATAAAATACACCAAAACTAACCAATAAAACACGTAAAATAGCTACTTGTCAGGTTTATAGGGTGTTCTCTTGTAAGTTGTAGTAGAATTTTAGGAGTGGTTCTTCCTTGTGGGCAAAATTTATGCACGACAAGTACTGTTTTGGAATTCTTCCATGTGAAGCCCTCATTTCTTCAACAAGCTCACCTACATGGAGAAGGAAGTTGGACATTAGGGGGTTTGCAGAATTATTTATAGTCTAGCAACTTCACAGTGGAAGTTGTAACTTTTGGTATGACAACTGGGTAGGATCAGGAGCTCTGTCTCTTAAAGCTGAGGTGCAAGGAAATCTATTTTTCAAAGATGTTATTGACAATGGTGAGTGGAATATAATCTTGTTGGGTTAACTGCTGCCAGTGGAGGTTGTTCAAGAAATTGCGGGTATGGTTATTCTTTCTAGGGATGTTCCAAATACCATGACTTGGTTTGTATCTACATTGGGCAGGTTCTCTTTATTCTTTGCATTCCAGGAGATACAGGATGCTAAGGATTCTTCATTCATGTCTAAACAATGTTGGCATACGCAAGTGCCATTGAAAATTTCATTTTTTATGCTGCGATTGTTTAGATGTAGGATGCCTTTGGATGATGTGCTGACTAAGTTTCAGTTTCATATGTTGTCCAAATGTTTTTGCTGTGTGGACTCTCAAGCTAAAACGGTAAAACATTTGATCTTGGAACGGGAGCTGGCGATGGCCGTGTGGAAGTTTTTTGGATCGCCTTCTGGAATTCATTATGCTGGAGATCATTTGCATGCGGTCTTGGCTAATTGGTGGTATAAACCAGCCAAGTCCAAAAGATTAAAGTTTATCTTTCGCCTTTTGCCTATTTTTGTCTGCTGGAATTTATGGAAGGCAAGGAATATAGCTTTATACCAAGGAGTTTTTGTGGATTTTCATTCGGTGTGCGGAGCTATCTTTAGTGATTTGAGGTCTGCCTATTGGATTAAGTTCAGGGAATTTCACAATATTATGTCTTGGCATCCTTTTTTGGAACTAGTTGAGTGATGATTGGATGATTTTAATGTCAGGATTGTTTTTTGGCATCCTTCGTAGAGAGGGGTGTTGAAACTCAATATTGATGGATGCTCGAAAGGAAATCCAGGTGTGTGTGGTGGAGGAGGGGTACTCTGAGATTCAATGGGGGTGCTTACAGTTTCCTTCTCCTCTTTCTTCGGTAGGGGTACTAGTATACAGGCGGAAGCTAAAGCTTCATTATTAGGGATGAAATTGTGTGTTCAAAGAGGAAGCTAGGCTAGAGCTCTTTTGAGTTAAGTTTTGATTCCGTGAGAGGAGTAGTTCAGGGGAGGAACCTTTAGCTAACCATTTTTGTTATGTTTGGACTAGCTTTGTATGTAACTTTTGATGACGCTGTTCTCTCATGGATTGTCTTTGTTTGTACTTGACTAACTGTTACTGTGTGACTTGTTTGATACCGATGTATGATATGTGTATATGTTTTGATTGTGCATATTTTTGGTTCCTTATTTACATTCCCGTTCTCTTTAATGTTACATTCGTGATTTACCTTAGATCGATTAGACTTCATGGAAGGGACACGTAGGGGTCGGGGACGTGGACGCGGGAGTAGGCAACCCACGTCGGCAAGGGGCGCTGGGGAAACCTCATCTGGACCTAGCCCTGAACCGAGGGTTGACCCCAACGTTCAAATAGCTGCCGCCATGCAGCAAATGACCAACCTGCTAGCACAAGTGGTACAGCAACAGGGCCAAAACCCGAACCCTAATCCTGGAAACCCTGGCAATCACGTCGAGAGCGACGATAGGGCTCTTGAGAGATTCCAGAAGTTCACCCCACCGAAGTTCATTGGGGGGCCCGACCCGGATGTCGCCGAAAGGTGGCTCGAGAAAATGGTAGATATTTTTGTTGCCTTGCACTATACCGAGGAGAGGCAGGTAACCTTTGCCGTCTTTCAGCTGTAAGGGGCGGCCCGTTCCTGGTGGAACGTTATTCGACAAAATAGGAGCGGGAACAAATGCCTTGGATTTGGGTGAACTTCATGCGCGAGTTCAACGCTAAATTCTTCCCTCTGCTAGTTCAGGAACGGAAGGAAGATGAATTTATTCGGTTTCGTCAGGGAACCCAGTCCGTAGCGGAGTACGAGAGTCAGTTCACCCGTTTATCCAAATTTGCCCCCGAACTAATCATGACCGAGCAACGGCGGGTAAGACGCTTTATCCAGGGGCTGAACGTGGAAATTCAGAAGGACCTTGCGGCAACCCAAATTAATGCTGTTAGTGAGGCCGTAGAGAAGGCTCAACGGGTGGAAAATGCTAGGTTATAAGTAAGAAACTTCCAGGCGAAGAAGCGTGGATTTCCTGGAAGCAGCTCAGGACAGGGAGATAAGAGTGCTCCTCCCAAGTTCGGACGGGGAGCCGGAGGGGGAAGGCAGTCGGGCGTTGGTAGAGGGGCTCAATCAAGAGGTGGCCTAGCTGGGAGAGGCCAGGTAGGAGGGTTCCAGAGGGATTCAGGTTCGGCCTCCCGTGGATCCTGTGGATATTGCGGAAAGCCGAACCACACAGAAGACAACTGCTGGAAAAAGGAAGAGAAGTGTCTGTGTTGTGGAAGCGCAAGCCACCAGCTTGCCACATGCCCAGTCCTAAAGCAAGACGGAAAGGGAGCCTAACCAGTGCCAAAGACCAATGCGGGACCAGCTAAGGGAGATGGGACGAAACCTAAGGTCGCGGCTCGCATATACTCATTAGAGCCCTAGCAGGTCCCAGATTCCTCTGAGGTCGTAGAAGGTACGATCCCTGTATTTCACCGCTTTGCAAAGGTTTTAGTAGATCCTGGTGCCACTCATTCCTTTGTTAACCCTAATTTCATGTGTGGCATTGATATAAAACTTGCTAGTTTACCTTACGACCTAGAAGTTAGTACGCCTACCGGGAATCATCGTTTGGTTACTAGTCTGGTTTATAGGGATTGTGAGGTTTGGGTAGGAGAGAGGAGGTTGTTAGGGGACTTGATTAGCCTGTCCATCAAGGGGTATGATGTGATTCTAGGCATGGACTGGTTAGCCAGGTACAATGCCCAATTGGACTGTAAAAAGAAGGTGGTGGAGTTCCGCATTCCTGGGGAGGCGACCCTAAGGTTAGATATATGGGGAAGGTTAGCCTCATCCGCTCTAATCTCGGGCATTCGGGCTAGGAAATTGCTAAATAGAGGGGCACAAGGATTTTCAGCTTTCCTAATTAACATCCCCATAGATAAGTTGAAGGTGGAGGACGTACCCATAGTAAAGGAATACCCGGATGTATTTCCTGATGAGTTAGTATCTTTACCTCCGGAGAGAGAAGTAGAATTCAAGATCGACTTATTACCGGGAATCTCGCCTATCTCAAAAACCCTGTATCGAATGGCCCCCGCGGAGCTCAAGGAGCTAAAGTTGCAATTACAAGATCTTTTGGAGCGAGGGTTCATTCAAGAGAGTGGGTCTCCTTGGGGAGCCCCTGTGCTGTTTGTAAAGAAAAAAGACGGCAGTTTGAGGATGTGTATTGATTATCGGGGTCTAAACAACGTTACGGTTAAGAATAAGTACCCACAGCCCCATATTAATGAGTTGTTCGACCAGCTGTAAGGAGCGGTGGTCTTCTCGAAACTGGACCTCCGCCAGAGGTATTACCAATTATTGATTAGAAAAGAGGATATTCCAAAAACTGCTTTCAATTCGAGATATGGGCATTGTGAATTCGCGGTTATGCCCTTCGGACTGACCAATGCCCCTGCCGCCTTCATGGACTTAATGCATAGGGTTTTCAAGCCCTACTTGGATCGATTCGTCGTGGTCTTCATCGACGACATTCTGGTCTATTCCAAGACGCATGAGGAGCACGAGCAGCACTTGAGAACCGTCCTGCAAACCCTAAGGGAACATCAATTGTACGCTAAGTTCAGCAAGTGCGAGTTTTGGCTGGAGAAAATTTTCTTTCTAGGGCATGTAATTTCACAAGAGGGCATCTCGGTTGACCTGGCGAAAGTAGAGGCCGTGACTAATTAGAAGAAACCAGAAAACCCCACCGAGGTTCGCAGCTTTCTAGGTTTAGCGGGGTATTACCGGCGTTTCATTAAAGATTTTTTCAAGTTGGCCGGTCCTTTAACCAACCTGACGAAGAAGCATGGTCGATTTGTATGGAATGCCAAATGTGACGCGAGCTTTCAGGAGTTAAAGAAAAGGTTGACTACGGCGCCAGTTTTATTCCTGCCTAACGGAGTAGACGGGTTTGCCGTTTATACTGATGCGTCGCGGGAAGGTTTAGGGTGTGTGCTGATGCAGAACTGAAATGTGATATCTTTTGCCTCTAGGAAGTTAAAACCCCACGAGCAGAACTACCCAACTCATGACCTGGAGCTAGCCGCGGTTGTTCTCGCTCTAAAGAAATGGAGGCAATACCTCTATGGGGTAACGTTCGAGGTGTACTCAGACCATAAAAGCCTTAGGTATCTTTTTTCCCAAAAGGAACTGAATATGAGGCGGTGGATGGAATTTTTAGAGGATTACGACTGCACCATTAACTACCATCCGGGAAAGGCGAACGTGGTGGCCGATGCCTTAAGTCGCAAGGCTCAGGTAGCAGGGCTGATGATCAAAGAGTGGGATTTGTTGGAATCCGTTTGTGAGTGGAAACCCTGCCTTGGGAGTCATAAGATGGTTTTCGGTAATATTAGGGTAACCTCCACCCTACTGGAGCGGATTAAAGAAGCTCAAAAGGAGGATTCAATGGTGCGAAAATGGGGAGAGAAGGTGGAAAAAGGGGAAACGACTGATTTCAACCTTAGTCCTGAAGGTATTTTAAAATACCAGAACCGAATAGTGGTGCCGAAAGATGAAGCGTTGAAAACAGAGATCTTAGAGGAGGCTCATCGATCCAAGTATACAATCCATCCGGGTAGCAGCAAGATGTATCAGGACCTGAAAGGAGCCTATTGGTGGGATAATATGAAGAAAGAAATTGCTCTGTATGTGCAGAAATGTCTTGTTTGCCAACAAGTTAAGGCGGAGCACCAAAAACCATCAGGCTTACTACAACCCCTTGAGATACCCGAATGGAAGTGGGAGAACATCACCATGGACTTCGTTTCAGGATTACCGCGAACGCAAAGAGGGCATGATGCCGTGTGGGTGATCGTCGATCGATTAACCAAATCGGCTCACTTCCTGCCGGTAAACATGAAGTATATCATGGACAAATTGGCTCAAGTGTACATGGACGAGGTTGTGAGGTTACATGGCGTTCCAGTGAGCATCGTCTCCGATCGAGATCCACGCTTTGTATCCCGATTTTGGCAGAAGTTCCAAGAGACTCTGGGGACTAAACTCAATCTAAGCACCACCTATCACCCACAGACGGATGGCCAATCGGAGCAGACAATCCAAAT
This sequence comes from Coffea eugenioides, assembly GCF_003713205.1. NCBI lineage: Eukaryota > Viridiplantae > Streptophyta > Magnoliopsida > Gentianales > Rubiaceae > Coffea > Coffea eugenioides. The sequence goes on from NC_040037.1 coordinate 19,466,879, forward strand.
TCTCGAGGATATGTTAAGAACCTGCATTCTGGATTTTGGAGGTAACTGGGGTCAATATATGACCTTAGTGGAGTTTGCGTACAATAATAGCTACCATGCGTCGATTCAAATGGCTCCATACGAGGCACTATATGGACGAAAATGCCGGTCACTGATCTAATGAGACGAAGTTGGCGAGAGGAAGGCACTGGATCTAGCAACTATTTCATGGATGGAAGAAGCTCGGGAAAAGGTTAAATTGATACGACAACGACTCTAAACAGCTCAAAGCCGACAAAAGAGCTACGCGGATAATCGAAGAAAAGATTTGGAGTTCGAAGTTGGAGACCATGTGTTTCTTAAAGTCACGGCAGGTAGAGGAAAGAAGCTCCAACCGAGGTTTGTCGGACCTTACAAGATTCTCCAAAGGGTTGGTAAGGTAGCGTATCGCTTGGAACTACCGTCCAATCTCTCTTGAATTCACGACATCTTTCACGTCTCGATACTTAAGAAGTACTATCCCGACCCATTCCATATCTTACAACCAGAGGAAATCGAGATAGATGAATCGCTCACTTACGAAGAAAAACCCGTACAGTTACTTGATCGAAAAGTTAAAGAGCTAAGAAACAAACAGATTCCTTTGGTGAAGATATTGTGGAGAAACCATGGTGTGGAGGAGGCTACTTGGGAGGTGGAAGAAGAGATGCAAAAGAAATACCCTGAACTTTTCATGAGTTAAGTTGAGAAATTTCGAGGGCGAAATTCTTTTAAGGGGGAGAGGGTGTGAGACCCCGTAAATTTTCTCATTTTCTAGGTTTTATTCTATTTAATGGCATGCTTTTCTTCATTTTCTTTATTAGAGAAATTTTCTAGATAATTTTTATGAGTAAATATAGTTTTTAGATGATTTTTCTGGTATCGGTTAGTTTTTGAGAAATTAAGAGCGTATGCCGGACGTGGGACCCGCTAGTGCCGAAAGTTCGGAAAAATTCGGCCAGTTAGCTTAAGTTTTGGATACCGGGTTTACTTTAGCAGGTGTTCAGAGATAACTAGAGGTTACTAAATAGATTAGTGTGAGAGGGACAAAAGGATAACCATGCATTAATGAGAGTGACAAGTGTCACTTTGTGATTGGGTTGGACTTTGACCTTTGGACCAACTTTACCAATAAATCAAAAAAAAAAATTGACCAAAATTCATCATCTTGTAAGCTCCTCTTGGCCGAACCTTGCTAGGGAGAAAAGGAAAAAACTCTTCAACTTTCTTCATCCCAAATCTTGCTCAAGTTGTAATCCAACCGATTAAACTTCCAATCTCTCCATAAAAACCCTTAGTTGAGTGGTAGTGAAGTTGTTGGTGAAGTGGTTTGAGAAACAAAGGTGTTTAGTTGCTTCCTTTCTTGCATTTCAAGGTGAGTAGCTAGGGAATGCTTTCTTTGGTCTTGATAATGTCAAATTAATGACTTGTGTTGGTTAAAGGTATGATTTTGTGAAAGATTTCTTGACTTTGGTAGAGATTGGTGAAATTTTTATTTTATTCCATGATTTTTCTGTTTTATATGTGTAATAAATGATGGCTTAGAATGGTCTAGAATGAAGCTTTGATGCGTAAATTGTAGCTATTTGCGGAAAATTTCCACTTTGTACAAAAATTTCCAGATTAGGGTTTCATTGAACCCCATTCTTTCCGGTACTGTTTCCCATAGTTAGAGACCAAATTAGCCTTAGGTTAAAACATGAAAGTTGTAGATAATGATGTTTTATAGTTGCCTACAAAATTTCAGGCCAATCGGAGAAACGTATCCTGTGAAAAGACTGAAATACCCCTGCTGCCCTGTTTCTGTCCGAAACTGAAAATCAGCTTTGGTAATTGGTTAATTTGATTAGGAATACTACTGATTTTGTTGTTTATGTCTTATTAAGAAATATAGCTTAGTATCTTATCTTTCGTATGGCTTTGGAATCACTTGAATTGGACTTTGGTAGCCTGAATTATGATTATTTAACCAGAATGCGGTTCGTTAACCTGTTTATGCGGTTCTGGTTTGGTACATTGAACTTTTGACCTAGTTGCACTACAAACTGGACTGAGTGGCCTTCTTCAACATTGTAGCCCTTTCTGTTAGCTTCGAAACAGTGTAACTTGCACCGTAATCCCATAAGTGTAGCTATTGTTGTGCCCGTTCCGCACAGTAACGTCAAAACTATCTTTTGGTTTCCAACGTAAATTTCATTTCCGCACATGTCTTAGGTTGATTTTGCACTTATATGTTCTATTTGACCTTACTTTAGTAGTATGCGGGTTTGGTTTATGACTCGTATTCGAGTATTATTGTGTTTATTTGAATGTTTTAGGGCGTGTCGGTGACGCAAGGCATTCGTAGGGCGGAAATTTGTGATAACTTCCTTTGCTTGAGTGGTGAGTGTACTACTCACATTATTGATACTTCTTGGCTTGTTATACTTGAGATTTACGATTGGAATGTTTGTGTTTACTGATGATACTGGTAAGACGAGGGTGTACTTTATCACTCTCGTACTCTAGGGTTTAATTGACTGTTTACTGTATTGCTTGAAGTGACTTGATTATACTTGAACTGTGTCATTTGGACGTGTCTCCAATGACTTATACTGTTGAATCTGAGCTCAACCCTATTGGTGGTCAATTGAATCGAGCCAGCTAGGGCTTGGTCGAGGAAATTGATAAACCAAGGGGACTGTTATAAGGAATCATTGAGTATGAGACTCTTGGTTCCGGTATACTCGAGTATTACCATTACTGAACTGGTTGGAGTTCAGGCCCGGTAGGGGTATGAGAGGTGCATGGAAATTGGAGAAAGTGGAGTCTACGGTAATTGTTACTCCTTAAACGTTGACGAAGGGTCAACGGGGCGAGATCAAGACGGCTCTTGAGAGCCGTCTGTATCCTTTTAATAATTTTACTATTACATGGTGTTAGTCGTTTCACCTATGGAATGTATTTGGATTGAGTGGCTTGGTGCTTATTTGAACTTTATTACTTGGGTGATGGTACCTCATTGGGCGAAAGCTCACTTTGTTATATTTGTTTTCCTTACAGGAAATGAATAACTTTTGAAGACTGTATTTTGAGGCCAAGTTGAGCTGGTTTACATATTCTTTTGTATAGCTCCTCGATGGGGTATAAACCTCAAATGTATTTTGATCAAACAAGTTCCTTTAAGTTGTAGATGTGCAAACATGTATATATAAAAGTGCTTGGACATGTTCATGTGTTTTTTTGGCTTGTACATGTTTGGTTTCATGGTTCACGTGGTTTGTTGATGTTAGGATGAATTTTGTACAGACTCCGGCCGGATTGCTGACGTGGCCGTCACTGTTCACGTTCGGCTTCGGATTCCGTTTTTTTTAGTTTGTGGTTTTTGCATCGTTTAAGCGCGCTTTTATTTTTCGGAACGTTTTAGATTGTATTTAACTGCCTCGTTAGTCCTGGCGAGAGTTGGGCAGGCAGTCTGCTAACCCCTTTGGTACGCCTTAGGGGAAGGTGGGGCTGTCACACAAGGTTAAGAAGAGTTATTAAAGTTGTCATTTTTTTACTCTTGAACTTCTATGAGTTGTCTCTCCAACTTTCCACCTTTTTCTTGGTCAAATATAGCCAGAATTGCTAGCTAGAATTGAGCTGAAAAGTTGTGTGAAAGTAAGGTAAGTTGATGAGCAAGTTGCAGAAATCAGGCAAGAATACGTGACTAGAGAATACACAACTTGAGCCATGTATTCATGAGTCGCGTATTCACTTCTATGAATTTGATACCACTTCAACTGCTATTTTCATGATGATGGAGGCCGAAATAACTCTTGTGAAAATAAAAAAGTTGTAGCCCTTTGAGTTATCTTTCCAATGCCTCAAGAATCATCCAATTTGGAGCTCTGTGGACCGAGATATGATCAGAATACCAAAAACTGGTCAAAGCTCTATTTCAGTTTTTGACAACAGAGTTGAACTTCTGTATTTTGACTTTTTAACAGGGAAAACAACTGAACTGGACTTCAATGTCTTCATATGAAATATATATCTATCTCTTAGTGTCAAAATGGTTTACGAATCATCTCAATCCAATGCTTGTAGCTCAAGATATTGTCAAAATACCACAAGGTGTCAAATCTATGAAACTTGCTTCCTTTTGTTCTTGATTGCATTTCCTCTTTTGCACTTCATATTCTCTTTTTATCACTTTAAACCATCATCAATCATCCAATTATCTTCTCAATTCATACCATTTGATGATTGAATCATTGAACCTACAAAAACATGAAGTTTTCACCATTAAAATCCATAAAAATGCAATTTTCACCAATTAAATCACAAAATGCATATTTTTACTAGATTCCTAGTTAATTAGCTATAAAACTAAATAAAATACACCAAAACTAACCAATAAAACACGTAAAATATCTACTTGTCAGGTTTATATGGCGTTCTCTTGTAAGTTGTAGTGGAATTTTAGGAGTGGTTCTTCCTTGTGGGCAAAATTTATGCACGACAAGTATTGTTTTGGAATTCTTCCATGTGAAGCCCTCATTTCTTCAACAAGCTCACCTACATGGAGAAGGAAGTTGGACATTAGGGGGTTTGCACAATTATTTATAGTCTAGCAACTTCACAGTGGAAGTTGTAACTTTTGGTATGACAACTGGGTAGGATCAGGAGCTCTGTCTCTTAAAGCTGAGGTGCAAGGAAATCTGTTTTTCAAAGATGTTATTGACAATGGTGAGTGGAATATAATCTTGTTGGGTCAACTGCTGCCAGTGGAAGTTGTTCAAGAAATTGCGGGTATGGTTATTCTTTCTAGGGATGTTCCAAATACCATGACTTGGTTTGTATCTACATCAGGCAGGTTCTCTTTATTCTTTGCATTCCAGGAGATACAGGATGCTAAGGATTCTTCTTTCATGTCTAAACGATGTTGGCATACGCAAGTGCCATTGAAAATTTCATTTTTTATGCTGCGATTGTTTAGATGTAGGATGCCTTTGGATGATGTGCTGACTAAGTTTCAGTTTCATATGTTGTCCAAATGTTTTTGCTGTGTGGACTCTCAAGCTAAAACGGTAAAACATTTGATCTTGGAAGGGGAGCTGGCGATGGCCGTGTGGAAGTTTTTTGGATCGCCTTCTGGAATTCATTACGCTGGAGATCATTTGCATGCGGTCTTGGCTAATTGGTGGTATAAACCAGCCAAGTCCAAAAGATTAAAGTTTATCTTTCGCCTTTTGCCTATTTTTGTCTGCTGGAATTTATGGAAGGCAAGGAATATAGCTTTATACCAAGGAGTTTTTGTGGATTTTCATTCAGTGTGCGGAGCTATCTTTAGTGATTTGAGGTCTGCGTATTGGATTAAGTTCAGGGAATTTCACAATATTATGTCTTGGCATCCTTTTTTGGAACTAGTTGAGTGACGATTGGATGATTTTAATGTCAGGATTGTTTTTTGGCATCTTTCGTAGAGGGGGGTGTTGAAACTCAATATTGATGGATGCTCGAAAGGAAATCCAGGTGTGTGTGGTGGAGGAGGGGTACTCCGAGATTCAATGGGGGTGCTTATAGTTTGCCTTCTCCTCTTTCTTCGGTAAGGGTACTAGTATACAGGCGGAAGCTAAAGCTTCATTATTAGGGATGAAATTGTGTGTTCAAAGAGGATTTATGCAGGTTATTGTTGAATCAGATTCAATGATATTAGTACGGATTCTGAAGGATTACTATCGGTGCTCGTGGTCTATTTGTAGTGAGGTGGAGCAGGTTTTTGAGTTCCCTAGAGGTGGTTTCCAACTCCGGCATTGTTATGGGGAGGCTAATAAGGTGGCAGATTTGTTGTTGAATGAAGGTTGTTCTATTTTAGAAACCGAGATTTGTTTGTCTGAACGAGTAGCTGACTTATTGATGATGGCGAGGGGAGAGTATAGATTGGACAAGTTAGTTTTTCGGTCTTTTCGTAGATATAAAATTGCTTGTCAATGTTCTTAATTAGTCATTTTATCATGTACTATATGAGGTAAGGTTGATGTCCCCCTCGTATTTGGTTTGTTTCTAATAAAATTTGGGCCGACATTCAAAAAAAAAAGCCCAAGATAAGCACACCAAAAAGAGGGACTAAGCCACAACGAAATTTCAACATTGTCGGTGTGAATTGTGTATAACTTAACTAGCATTATTAACTATAGTTACATCGTGCAAATAAGATAATGCCAAACGCACCCCTTATTCGGTATCCTTAAGGCATAGTATACAATAACCCATCACTATAGTCACTAGCAATGAAACAAAACAAGTAAAGCTGAAACATCATAAACAAAGACATTAGCAAGAATATGGTGTGGCAATGGCATGCAGAGGAAATTTTCTGTGGACTGTGATACCAAATGATTCGGTCATGTCCAACTCGTTTGGATTGATTCCATCGGGTGATGTAAAGTTAAATTTGTTGACCAGTTTTGCCAATGCAAGTTCAGTTACTGACATGGCGAAGTTGATACCCGGGCAAACTCTTCGTCCGGCACCAAACGGAATTAACTCAAAGTTCAAACCATGAAAATCTACACTCGAACCCAAAAACCTCTCAGGTCGAAATTCTTCAGGGTTCTCCCACAACAATGGATCTCTTGCAATTGCCCAAGCATTCACAAGTACCTGTGTGCTCTTTGGTACATCATACCCCATTACTTTGACGTCTTGATTCGATTCTTTAGGACCCAGTAATGGAACTGGAGTATGAAGTCTCATAGTTTCTTTAATCACTGCTTTTAAGTAGTGCATTTTCTCCATATCAGCTCTAGTTATTTCTGGCTTTCCTTGAGTCACATCTCTTACCTCAGCCTGCAATTTATGCAAGACTTTGGGGTTCTTTAGAAGTTCTGACATTCCCCAATCCATAACTGAATGTGTTGTATCAGATCCAGCACCAAAGACATCCTAAATAATGGAATCAAAGAAAGTGTTGCATTAGAACATGTTTGGATTATATAATGGCAATAACCTTTATTTCTATTGTGTACCAATCCAACTTTATTCAAAACCATGTCGTAATCAAACTTTATCAATGAAATGATTTTAAAATCAATAAATATAAGCTAGCTTGGGCTGGCTCATAGTCCAATAAACAGCCTAAGGTTTGTGAGCTTTTATAGTTCTAACGTATATATGAATATTTAAATGGGCTGAGTTTAGGTTTGCCAAATCTCGATTGACAAAACCCAATTATTACTCCATTCACACATCAATCCAGGCTTCATAAGGCTTAACTCAACAAACCTGAATATTTATATGTTTGAGTGGTTAAAACAGGTAAAAGATTTAGAATTTGACACAAGTTCGATTGTGATTTATATGTTGTACAACTATTGATTTCTTACCTAATTTGATTTATACTAATATAACTTATATAAATATCACTTGCGTATGCCAATTTAGTGAGATATAAGTGTATACCAAATTTAAAAAGTAAGAATAAAACGACCGTATGCAACTATACCAAAATCTACCATACTTGCCTCAATCCCAAAGATTTACTACCAATACAAAGAGATGGAGAGAGAAATTTACCAGGATGATAGCTTTCATAGCATCTCGTTCAAGAGCAAAGCCCATAGTCTTTTCCTCATTAATCTCAATCAAGATATCTACAAAGTCTTGGCATCTTGCCTCAGCAGTAGAGTGACTTTCAGCCTTTCCTTTTCTCTTATTCATGTGCTCTTCTATCACACCCTCAAGAAATCCGTCAATCTGTTTAACTGTTTTCTTCACTTTAGAATCCAAACCATTGAAGCGATTAACCCATGCAAGCGAAGGAATATAGTTTCCTACATCAAAAATACCCAGTAACTCACCAAACACCTTCAAATTCTCCATACTTTTCCGCCCATTTTCTTCCTCGCTATACTTCCTCCCCAAGGCAACCCTACAGATTATATCATTTGTGAGAATTAAAAACATGTCACTTAAGTTTACAGCTGAGGAAGAACACATTCGGCTGATCTTCTCGATCATGAGTGACGTCTCTTCTTCTCTGACATGTTGAAAAGACTGAATCCTTTTGTTACTCAAAAGATGAAGCATAGAAATGCTTTTTAGTTGTCTCCAATACTCACCATATGGTGCAAAAGCTATGTCCTTGCTTCCGTAAAAGAGTTTATCTGGGATGCCCGATTTAGGCCTGCTTGCAAAGGATAAATCATGGGTTTTCAAGATCTGGCAAGCTGCATTAGAGGAAGAGACAACCAGCATTGGCTTGCTTCCCAGTTCAAGCAGCATGAGTGGACCATATTTTCTTGACAGTGATTGGAGGGAGCGATGTGGAAACTGGCCAAGCTGGTGAAGATTGCCAATAATTGGGAGCTTTGGTGGAGATGGTGGTAACTTTTTCTGGGGTTTAGAAGCAGCATAGAACCATTTGAGAAGGGATAGAAGGAATACGAGCAAGGAAAAAATTGAGAAAAATGAAAGATCAAGATTGATCAAAGCCATGTGGTATATGAGCATGCATTTGGCTGTGATGGTGTTCTGCTTTTATACTAGTTTTTCAAGCTCTTTTACCATAGAAAATCCAATAAATCAGGACCAGAGGGGATGATTAAGTCAATACATCATTTAGGGCACCGTTGTACGAGTACGACCATTGACGGTCCTCGGGTGGTTCATTTTTTGAGCAGTGATATTCGAATCTTCTATATATTTATATCTATACAAATAAATTTTTACAAAGCAATATATTTATGCGAATAGTTTTATTTTCACAAGTAGATCAACGCAATTAAAAATCAAACTTATCTATGAACATTTTTGTTATTAAATTTGAACAAAATATTTGGACAGCACAAAATAGGTCAAAATAACGATAAAAGTTTTAAAGTTTGATCTAATGGTAAAATTTAATCAATTTAATTTTATTTTTGTATATACATTAAAATCCTTTTCAGTTAATGGAGAGGAGCTTAATTCTTTGTATATGAGAAAGGTTTGGTAGAAAGGAAAATTTTTGGGTAGATCATGTGGTTTTTTTAAGAGTTTGATAGTCTTTTTCATACCATTTTATCTTGCTCCTCGTGACTTAAATTGATTTGGCTTGAATTGCTGCATAACTTTTTGGCTAACTTTTTGGTGATTATTATTTGAGTTATGGGTGAAATCACAATCTGGGAATTCAATTGAAACTTATTTCAACTTTTTTTTTTTTTTTGGGTGTTCGGCAGAGAAACATGGATCACCAGAAAGAAAGAAGAAAAGTAAGCAACTCCAGACAGTTGAACATTGAATTAAGAATTGCAAGTCCAATTCATCTAGATGGCCAGGACTATCAGAATTTTTTTTGTTATAATTTGGGTGTACCGTACATGGACTGGAGGCTGTCAGAATCTTCTCGTTACCGAGTCAGGTTTTACAAAAACAGATTGAAAGTGAGTTTAAGATTAAAAATGTTTTCTAACTAAAAAGAATGAGTGCTCGCATTCATGAGGATGTTTTTTGTTGTATGAGAATGAGAGCTCAGTTCTAATTGTGATATAAAAGATAGAATGCTATTTTTCTCTTTCATAACTATGAAATGACAATAGCTATTGCCTATTGCCTAGCTCTTTCTTTGGTCATAGTTGTTCGACAACTCTGTCCACTGGCAGTCAAATACAATTATACTAAAAGCTATGCCATAATTGATAACCCTGTACGTAGAGCAGAATGAAGAGGAAAGATTTTTCTTCAATTGAGGCTTGTGGGCAAATTGTTTCCTTTATTTTACTCTTATCTATATTACATCAGGTACGTTTGATTCGTGTAACATATGGGCGTCTTATTAATCTTTATTAATATTTTTTCCGCTTTGGTTTGCTTGATTTCTTTGACTTGTAAGGTTCTGTCACGTCGGACCGGGACTTGTAAGATGCAAACCTTTATGGTAGGAAGCCTTTGACCATTCCTACCGTTGGCAGCCACTCAGAGCATGACACGTGTTTGAGTTGGATGGAGTGTAAACGGAGACATTAAATTATGAAAAAGTACGTGAAGAACAAACATTAAATTTTAGTCTGCGGCTACAAGCAAAAAAGCACACGTTCGGACTTCCGTTTTCCAATGTAGTAGGTTGGGCCAGGGAAGGGTAATTGCAGGTCAGAGCCACTGGCATTTATGCATTTGCAAATGTACCCGTTAGCAACGGAAAAATACTGCAAATGCCTTAGACAAAAAAATATGTGTAAAGAAGGTACTGAAGTTTTAACAATTAATAAATGTAAATGTCACACGTGTCGGGGATAATAACTTGAAAGAAGGAAAAGTGGAGCAGAGGTAAACGTAGTAATTCCACGGCAACGCGAAACACAAAGAGATTGAAGCCTTCATTATATTTATATACATATATAAATTTAGTACTCAAGTGTTCAGCTTAAGCATTGGGGAAAATGGTCCCATAAGTATCGTTTCGGTAACCAAAACAGTTTTAGACATGATATAATAGGTTCTAAAAATTTTAGCAACCATTTGATTACCCGTTAGACCTATCCACTTAAATAGGATTATGGGTAAAAATAAGGAAGTAAATTTCTCATCTAAAATAGTAAATTAACGTAATAAATTAGTAACTTTTGCAGTCCAAAAGGTAAATTGTAAGTAATATGAAACATACTTTTTAAAGAGATAAATTACAATAGCATATCCCAAATATACTTTTGAGGGAGCAAGTTCATTTGAAGTAAAAGTATGTTTTTATACATAAATAGTGATTTTTACTTATAACATAGTAAATTTGATTAATGACAAAAACATACTAATTTATGGCCAAAATATTGTATAATGCTTAAAAAACTTATACGAAGCCCATATTTTAGTGTTATTTGAAATAACACTAAAATGTATTGTTAATGATTAAAACTGAGTACGTTACTTAGTAAGTACTGTTAATATACTTGTATACATACTTGATCGTATGTGAATAAACAAGTATTTTTGAAATTTATAGGGAAATTAATTTTTTCTTTTGCAGTTTAAAAGAAAGTAAGCGAAAATCTTTTTTCTCGGAGCACAAAAAATCACAAGTCAAAATAGTTGGTCTAAAAGGGAAAGAAACATTCTGAATATCATTGTTTACAGTACTAAGTAAATTAGATGTAAAATGCTCGTTAAAAGCAGGTGCGTTGACATATAATAAAGGAAAGCCATAAAGAGCAGGCCATTTACGGGAAAAGTTATCATTCATAAAAATAGCAACGCTTCATGGTTTTCTTATCAGTCTTGCAACGTATAAGCAAAGTAGCAATAATTAAAATAGTATTTTTTTCGATTTATACATATTTCATTAATTTTTTTTGCATTTAAAAAAAATGAATGAAAATGTTTTATGAGAAAGCACATAAGTCAAAAGGAATGATCTAAAAGGGAAAAGAATAGCGTACTTGTAGTTCATGTTCGAAGGACTATAGGGCTCTTTTTGAAAAATATCTCAAAAAATATATAATCCAAACGGAACCGATTCTTCACTATTTAAAATGTCAAATCTGTGATTGTGTTTTAACTGTTATCCATTGGTATCCTAAAGTATCATTTTCCCATCAAATGCCACCTCTTTAAAGATGTTTTCCCATAAACAAATTTATTTAGCGGATAAAATACATAAAAATTCGTTTTTCAATAAAACACTAGCTCTTTATGGTTTTCTTCCATTATAAGAACAGAGTACCCATTTTTTCATAAACAAATTTATTTATCGGCTGAAATAAAAATAAATTCATTTTTCAATAAAACACTAACTCTTTATGGCTTTTCTCTATTATAAAAACAGAGTATCCATTTTACCCCCTCTAGAAAAATTTTAGCCCCAGTGTAGAAAAAAATCTTGGCTTTGTCACTGACTGAAATGTTTGTAACTGAGATTTATCCATGGTGAATGTATGATACATAATTTTTTCACTGTATTCAATTTATATGATGACAATTTAAATGGGTCAATTGGATTAGTGAGCATCAGTTTTATGAATGATTATGAGAGTAAACTATATTATGACAATAAAATACGTTGAATTGTGAAAATTATAATTTAAACATGCTCCTAAATTTTGGATATGTGACTTTCGTAGTTGCGAATTTCTTAAATTAACAATTAGTTATTACTATGAGTAATGTGGTAAGTGTGAGATATGAATTTCAGTAATAACTGTTAGTTATTACTATCAGTAAAGTCAGCAGTAAATGTGAGACATTAATTGGAATTTGCAGATAACATTTTACATGGGTGGTTATTATTTGTTAATTAAAATTTAGGAGTTTTAATTTTATGGGTTAGTGGGGAAAACGTGCGGGAAATGTGGGAAAAACATGAGCATGAGTATAGGATTTGTACGAGCAGTTATAAGATTAGTTGTGACATAAACATTTCTTAATTTTAGAAATGTAAAATTGTAATAAAATAGTATTCAAACTTTTGACAATTTGGAAAGCTCCTTATCCAAAATTCCCTCTGCAATACATATAGATAGATATAGATGTCTTTTTTTTTAGTGGTTCAATCTCATATTCGTGAACTATCTGCACAAAAAAATAAAATTCTAGACTATACTAATTTTGTTATACCAACTCTATTATTCTTATTATTGTATTAATTGTTATGCTATTTCTCTCATTTTGTTAGGTCTACATTAATACAAGTTTAATTCTTATTACGTCTTGTGTCCCAGAAAATACAAATTATCCTATTTAGGTGGATACGTCCAACAGATAATCAAATTGATGCAATTTAGAATGAATAAGTTGCTTTTGCATAACGGTTGTAAAGGTTTCTTGACACTTTATGAATTAGGTGTATTGCGTTTGCAAAAAGAATTTCTAGCATATTTTTGTAATGGAAATGGACTTAAAACTTGCTATAAGTTATTTTCCTGTATTTCAATTTTATCGTAAAGGGTAATTTGTTGTTCAACCTAATTTTATTCTGATTTTATCCAACTAATAAATTAACTTATGAAAATAGATAATTTATGGAGGAAAGTCATAAGTAGCTGGTGTTTTATTGAAAAATGGATTTATTTTTATTTTATCCAATAAATAAATTTGTTTATGAAAAATGGGTACTCTGTTCTTATAATCGAGGAAAGCCATAAAGAATTAGTGTTTTATTGAAAAATGGGTTTATTTTATTTTGTCCGACAAATAAATTTTTTAATGAAAAAATGGGTACTCTGTTGTTAAATGGAGAAAAGTCATAAAGAGCTAGTGTTTTATTGAAAAACGGGTTTATTTTTATTTTATTCGATAAATAAATTCTTTTATGAAAAAATGGGTACTCTATTCTTATAATGGAGGAAAGTCATAAAGAGTTAGTGTTTTATGAGAAAATGGATTTATTTTTATTTTATCCGATAAATAAATCCTTTTATGAAAAAATGGGTACTCTATTCTTATAATGGAGGAAAGTCATAAAGAGCTAATGGTTTATTCGAAAATGGATTTATTTTATTTTATTCGATAAATAAATTGCTTTATGAAAATATGGGTACTCTGTTCTTATAATGCAGGAAAGCCTAAAAGAGGTAGTATTTTATTGGAAAGCGGATTTTATTTTTATTTTATCCAATAAATACATTTTTCTATGCAAAAATGGGTACTCTGTTCTTATAATGCGGGAAAGCCATAAAGAGCTAATATTTTATTGAAAAACGGGTTTATTTTTATTTAATTCGATAAATAAATTTTTTAATGGAAAAATGGATACTCTGTTCTTATAATAGAGGGAAGCTATAAAGAGCTAGTGTTTTATTGCAAAACTAGTTTATTTTTATTTTATCCAATAAATAAATTTTTTACGGGAAAATGGGTGTTAAAGAGGTGGTATTTGATGGAAACATGATACTTTAGGATACCAATGGATAGCAGTTAAAACACAATCACAAATTTGGTATTTTAAATAATAAAGAATCGGTTCCGCTTGGATTACATATTTTTTGGAGTATTTTTCAAAAACAGCACTGTAGTACATATCTGCTATTCCTTTTCTTTTTAGACCAATTATTTTGACCTATGTGCTTTTTGATAAAAAATTTTCATTATTTTTTTTAAAATACAAGAAACAATTTAATTATGTATAAGTCGAAAAATTTACTATTTCAACTATTGGTACTTTGCTCATTCTTTGGAGGTCTGGTAAAAAAGCCGTGAAGAGCTGGTATTTTTATTAATGAGAACTTTTTCCATAAATGGCCTGCTTTTTATGAATTTCCTTTATTATATGTCAAAGTACCAGCTTTTAACCAGCATTTTACATCTATTTTTTTAGTACTTTAAACAATGATATTCAGCTGTATCTTTCCCTTTCAGACCAACTATTTTGACTTGTGGATTTTTGTGCTCTACGTAAAAAAAATTTCCCTTACTTTTTTTAAAACTGCAACACAAAAAATTTAATTATGTATAAATTTCAAAAATATTAATTTATTCACATATGATCAAGTATTTATACAAGTATATAAACAGTACTTACCAAGTAAGGTGCTCAGCTTTAATCATTAATAAAACATTTTAGTGTTATTTCAAATAACAATAAAATATGGGCTTGGCATAAGTTTTTTAAGCATAATAGAATATTTTTGCCACAAATTAGCATGTTTTTGTCATTAATCAAATTTACTATGTTATAAGTAAAAATGATTATTTATGTATAAAAACATACTATTACTTTGAATAAACTTACTCCCTCAAAACTATATTCAGGATAAAAATTGTAATTTATCTCTTTAAAAATTATGTTTCATAATACTTTCAATTCACTTTTTGGGCTGCAAAAGTTACTAGTTTATTACGTTAACTTTCTAGTTTAGATGACAAACTTACTTCCTTATTTTTACGCATAATCCTATTCAAGTGGATAAGTCCAACAGGTAATCAAATGGTTGCTAAAATTATTATAACCTATTATATCATGTCTAAAACTATTTTTTTACCATAACGATAGTTACTACTCCATTTTCCCACATGCTTAAGCTCAACACTTGGTACTAAATTTATATATGTATATAAATTTAATGAAGGCTTGAAGCCTTTCGTTTACCTCCACCTTACCTTCTTCCAAATTATTATCCCCCACGCGTGTGCGATTAGGGGTGAGCATCGAATTCGAATTCGGTAATTCGGTAGGTTGAAATCGGTAATTTTCGATAAATGGTTCTGGAAATATTCGACCTAATTCGCATTCGAATTAGAGACTACCGAATTCGAATTCAACCCGAATTCAATTCGGTAAACAAAAAATTTACCGAATTACCGAATTCCAGAAAACTGCTTCTTCGGCCCATTTTTCATCAGCAAATAGCAATGCTATTGAACTGAGCCACAACTTACAAATTGTTCGAATGTAACTGATCACAAATCACTCCAGAAATTCGAAATCGAAACAACACACAATTCACATTGATCATTGAAATCCAGAAATCATAAACAAATCCACAAACAAATTACACTGATCCACAAACAAATCACAAATGACAAACAAATCCAGAAATCACAAATCACAAATCAGAAATTACACTGTTGCCCTGGTGCTACAAATCAGAAATTCCACTAATCCACAATCATAAATCAATCCAGAAATCATAATGAAACAAAAATAAAAGTCTAAATTAACTCGTCCAAAAATCACAATCCACATTCCACAATCTAGATAGCCACAAAGCCACAAAGGTCAATAATCCAGAAACTGCAATCCACAATCCAGAATCCAGAAAGCCACAAGAAGAGTTGCAATACAGAAAGCCAATTACGCTGAAACTGCAACTTGCAACAAGAGTTGGTTCAACCCTCAAAATGCAAACTTCAGCTCATCGCGACTTGGATTACTCTCACCATCAGTAGTAGACATAGCTTCAGTGTGCCAGCACTTGAAACCTTTGACCAGAACAAGGACACAGCACAAAGATTTCACAAGTCAGAAAAGAAAATCTGTAACAACTAAGACTCTCATTTTCTTAATACACAAGCATACACAAGCGAAGATCTTGACATGAAACCTATAACTTCCAAATCACAAGTGAAACAGCTATATCATTACAATCCCTGATACATGTTATTTAACACAACTTATTTCTTCCCTATAAGAATTACAGGTACGTAACCCAACTTAGAATCTAGAAAGGTATATAATACTTTTTTCTCACTGACCTCAGTAGGTCTAATTTCATACCCAATCCAAGATATTTTGAGAAAATTTGCTCATAGCTTCTAAAGAATAATACGACCCTGAAATCTATTATTCACATATTCAAAGTGTAAAAGTAGGAATAATCTCTAAAAGTATACTAATCCATCAAAATTTATGTGTTCATCTTAAACCTATTAGATAAATATGTAATACTACATGATTCTGAACCATCATTGGTTTCATGCATCAGATGAGTTCAGTAAGCTAAAACTAGAACAAAGCTTTAGACATTAATCAACATACTCAACCAGAACTGCACAACGACCATAGCTCAGAACTACTTTGTGAAATTGCAACTTCCAGACCAATTTTTTTTTTTTCCGAAGCATATTACATTACATCTGATTATGAGAGAAGAAAAACCATTGAAAGAGGGGAAAAATCTAATTTTACAGTGGGACTATAAAGAGCATCAAAATTGGCAGAGACCTATTTGGGGCCTTACTATCGAATCAATAGATAGGCTGCATACAATCAGAATCTACTGCTCAGTGATGGCAGTTCGATTTGTAAGGTCGTGCACTTGATGGACGATCTAACCGTAAATTAAGTAATTAACTAAATTCTCTCACTTCAAAAATTAAAAAAAAAACCATAAATGATTAATCCGACACAAAAGTAAAAAATCAGCCAGGAAGAAAAAGCCATAAAAAATCAGTTCAATAGAACAAAAAGAACAGCCAGGAAGAATAATTCGATACAAAGGTAAATTTACACGCAGAATTCATTTGTTAGTTTCCATTTTAATAGAGGAAAAAAGAGCAAAATGGACAAAACAGGCCGAGCCCCAAAAGAAATGTGTGAGAAAGAGAGAGAGGGAGAGGAGACAAACCCTAAATCTTGGATCCCAGTAACGTCTAGACCGTCAACAAATTCTCTCAAATTGGCGGCAAAAATCTGTTACAGTGAGTATGGAGACTGGAGAGAACCGGCTGGAGGAGGCTTCTATAGTTGAGGAGAGGAAAGGAGAAGCTGTCAAACTGAGAAAGTATCTTCAGTTGAGGAGAGAAGAAACTCAGAAACAGGCAAACAGCTTGGCTTAGACTTCAGTGGGCGACGGCGCAAAGGAACGAGAGGAAGAGGAGAGCAGAAATAGTGAAATTAGAACTAATGCTAATTTAGGGTACTGAAAGTCTGAAATTGGAACATCCGACAAAAGCTTGAGGTATAATATTATTCGGAATTTCGAATTTGAAAACGGTAAAATATTACCGTTTTACCGAATTAAATTCGAATTCGGTAAATCCGAATTCAAAAATCTCAAAACCATTTTCGACCCTAATTCGATTCTTACTAATTCGATACCACCGATTTACCGACCTAATTACCGAATTACCGAATTCGAATTACCAAATTGAAATCTATTTCGGTCGGTAATTCGGTAATTACCGTAATTGCTCACCCCTATGTGCGATAATCATTTATTATTTCTTAAAATTTCGGTACCTTCTTTACGCACATTTTTTGTCCAAGGCATTTGCAGCATTTTTCCATTGGTAATGGGTACATTTGCAAATACATAAATGCCTCTGGTTTTAACCTGCAATAACACTTCCTGGCCCAACTCGTACGGAAGTCAGTGTGCTTTTTGGTTGTATCCACACACGATTCTATCTAATTTCCTCTCCATGCGCTATGCACCAATTTAACGTCTCCGTTTTGACTGTATGCACCCCAACACGTGTCGCTCTCTACCGGCCTTCCTACCATAGGTAGGTTCCTACTATAAAGGTATCCCTTGTAAGATTCTTGGGTACTTCAAACATTTTGAAAGTTCTTGTGGAAAAAGCAGCCTTTACTTCTCATTAAATTAAGGGTGACATATCATATATTATCATAAAGAGTCAACTCATTCGCTATGCAAAACTTTTTTTTATTATTCTTCTTTGACTAGAATGGAAATGAAAATTCAAAAGAACCACGGCATGTGCACAAAGTTAATCACAAAATAATTAATTTGACGTTTCTGCTCATTTTTATTAGAGCTTTCAATTTGTTTCTTTTGTAATTCCACGTATACTAAATTCTTTCTTGTGTTCTTCATTTGATATGCTTTTCGTATGCATATAGACCAAAATAGCATGAGTCATTTTTATTACAAAATATCTTATTTTCTTCTTAGAAGGCTGATTTGTTATTATTTACAGCAATTGAGTCACATATATCTACAAAATGACTACTACTAGCCTCAGAGTCTAACATGGTTAAAAACATAGCATCCTACAACCAAGTGGATACTATTAGTATTTCAACAGGAAATTAAGGACATATGTAGACAAATTGTCTTAAAGGCAAATTAGATAAATCAAAAAAGTAAAAAAAAAAAAAAAAAAAACACCCATCGATCATTCTACAATTGAAGCACCTCGCATAAGCTTGGCATTCCTACAAGGATATTGTCCACTTTCCAATCGAGCTGCAGTTTTCACTTTTTGACAGGATGTCAGCCTGTGCAATAATAAAACCTTCTCAAATTAAAAGTAATTTCTGTAGATATCGGTGAGCAGGGTCGAATCCACAGGGATTGGGAGTAATTGTTTCTTTTCAAATTCACAGTGACAAGGAGGTGTTTGTATATCAGGGGTGACAATTTAACCAATTCAACTAAAAGTAAAATAATAAAAATAAAATAGCCAACTAGAAATTAAATAACAATTTACTAAAATCAAATGAGTGATAATTAAGGATCTAGCCAAGGAATAACTTTAGCAATGGTTCACCCAATTGATCATCGAAACAAAGGCAATTCCAATTATTTACCAATAAATAAGTTATAACTACCAAACAAGCGATGGCAGTCAACCCCTCCTTACTGTGTCGGTGATTAAGGTACGCCCGTTAATCACTGCTCTAATTGAGAAATAATCCTAAGTACGCCCATAAGATTTAATTCCCCAATTGCCTTACGTATTAGAGGAGCCCTATTCTAACCAAATAACGCGCTACCAGGATTATTTCAGATTAGCCCGCGTATCCCCCTGACATAAACCTAATCGTGCCAGTTATCACTATTTCAAGGCAATTAAACTATTACGGATTCAAATGCCCTAATTGACAATAGATTACCAAATTAACTAATTATCCGGATCCAAGACAATCAATTAATTAAATAACCATAAGCATAGCAATCAAAGAATATGCGAATACTAATAAATAAAAGAAAAAGATTAAATTAAATCGATCTCACAATTTATTAAAGAGTCAACTCATTCGCTATGCAAAACTTTTTTTTATTATTCTTCTTTGACTAGAATGGAAATGAAAATTCAAAAGAACCACGGCATGTACACAAAGTTAATCACAAAATAATTAATTTGACTTTTCTGCTCATTTTTATTAGAGCTTTCAATTTGTATCTTTTGTAATTCCGCTTATACTTAATTCTTTCTTGTGTTCTTCATTTGATATGCTTTTCGTTTGCATATAGACCAAAATAGCACGAGTCATTTCCATTACAAAATATCTTATTTTCTTCTTAGAAGGCTGATTTGTTATTATTTACAGCAATTGAGTCACGTATATTTACAAAATGACTACTACTAGCCTCAGAGTCTAACATAGTTAGGAACATAGCATCTTGCTCCCAAGTGGATAGTATCAGTATTTCAACAGGAAATTAAGGGTCTATGTAGGCAAATTGTCTTAAAGGCATATTAGATAAATCAAAAAAGTCAAAAAAAACCCATCGATAAATCATTCAAAACACTTTTATATATAGTATAGATTTGCAACAATTGAAGCACCTTGCATAAGCTCGGCATTCCTACTAGGATATTGTCCAAGTTCCAATCAAGCTGCAGCTTTCACTTTTGGACAACCTTAATTGCTCTCTATTTGCTTCTTCCTTTACATTTTTTTTTGGTGCTTCAACCTGTAATTTTAGATAGTGATGGTGACAAGTGTCCATTTTACCTAATAGTTTGTATATATTTTAATTTATTTATAGCTAATTTTGCATCTCTAAGACAATGTGAGTGACCATTTTGATATTTTAATTTATAATATTTTAGCATACATGATGCAAAGTCAAAAGGTATAAGTATACTAACCATAATTTATGCAAGAATATAATTAGTTATGTTGTCATATACAAGCATAACCAAATGAAGATCAAATATCATACTAACGATATATGTATGATACATACTTGCATGACCAAATAAATCATCACAAGGATGATACATAAATATGGAATTAGCTATTAATTCTCAATCATTGAGATAATGGATACATAGACCCATGACAAATTGAATTTGATTCATTTAATATTAACTGAATCTATGTAGCTCTTCTCAGATTGCCAATAGACCATGAAATTATATGTTAAACAACATGGTCAGAGGGTGGCTTTGATACCACATGTAAACCAAATAATTACAACTAAATTGTACTAAGTAGTAGAAATTTAAATGACTTACCTCCAGCCATTGTTGTTAAACAGAGATTAATCCTTACAACTCCTTTATCTTCTTGCCTTGTTCTTGTCTATGTGGACAAGAAGGAGAATTTAGAAGAAGAGAAAAGTAGAAGAAGAATTTAGAGTATGGATCTTCTAGCCTATGCCTTACCAAAAAATGTACAATTGATGGAATACCACAGGCATTTTATAGGCTAGACGAGGGACCTTTACTAGCAAACACAAAAATCCCTATGATTTCCTTCCATCAAGAAAATCTTGCCAAAATTCATATCTGAAATAATATTTTCTGACTAATTGATTGATTTGATTGACTAACTGATTGAATAAGACATCAATTAACAGTAGATATCATCAATTAATCATTAACAAATGGAAGATACAAATTAATTATTGACAAAAGGATTAACAAGACCAATAGTCCTGTACATATGACTAATGTGAAATTTCAGTCCCTCTGAATCAAAATAATCGATTTTAGTTCCTAACAATTGAAAAATGTTCACTTTTGGTCCCTTGTTACCTTTCCGGTCAAAATTTTGTCGGAATATGTAACTAGCCCATCACGTGATTAGTTTTTTAAGGACAAATTTGACACTCAATTAATATTGTCCGTTTCTTTCCTAATACACCATTTCTCTTCATTATTCACCACATGCCAAACTAGTTAAAATGACATAGTTTCGATAAAACTCCATTTTCTCTATTCTTTCTTTCTTTTTCCTTTTTCTATCATCTTCCTTCCATTTTCTTACCAAGCTCACATGAGCTGCCATGGTGCATCTGGCAATGGCATCACCGCAGACCATCATCTTTTGTTCACAATTTGTCTCAAATTTTTACTCCTCACTTGGTTTTTTGCATAAATTTCGATTCTGGCATTATTTTATGCAAAAATAGTACAAAAAGTGGTCAAATTGGCCAAAAATAGCTGTGATTTCTTTTCATTTATTTTTGTCAAAATAACACAAAAACTCATTGAATTTTTCGTAAAATGAGCCAGATGAAATACACAGCATCAATAACTCCAAAATCAGCCATGTAAGCCTCAAGAATCAACAAAGTTAAAACAAATCTTTTTTTTTACAAGTAATGCTAGCCATTAGGTTCAATAATTTGGAGATGATTACATTAGAGCTTCTTGAGTGAGGCTTTCGGATGTGATTATAGACTAGTAAAGTAGTAATTTTAGTATCTATATCAACCACATATGCTATCATGGGTTTGCTAAGGCTGTCCGGAATCTTTTAATTTTCAAGTCCTTTGGGAATAAGCTATCAAGATTTGGTCTGGTGGTGAGAAACAATCATTTCTTCAAAGTATTATTGAAAACGGGTGATGGTAGGGAAACCACCTTCGCGTTGGCTTTTCTAGGTCCCTCGCAAGAAGAAGAGAGCTTGGACTGCTGGATGTGCTACTGGTGACACCGCCTTACCTCTGCCGTCCATCTTTACGTCAGGCCTTGTTGCGTTTTGTTGTTTAGTTACAACAAATCTTGAAATTTTACATAACACATTTCCATGATTTTTTAAAAATAGAGGTAGAAAGAAATATATTTATTTACAAGACCCATAAAGTTGGGGAAAGAAGAGGAGAAAAGAGGGAAAAAGGAAGAGGTGGAGATTGAGAATTGCGAAAAGGGTCATATGGTTGTGGTGGCGGTGGCGGAAGTGGGAGTGATATAAGAAGATGATGGTAGAAAAGGTAAACAAGTGATGTGGATTTAGATTTGTGAAATTAGATTTAGGTGGAGAATAATTTGAAAAAATGGTAGATTAAATGGAAAATTAGTTCAATATTAAATGGGTTACCAAATTTGCCCTCAAAAAATTAATCACATGATGGATCTGTGACGCATTTCGATAAAATTTGGCTGGAAAGGTGACGAAGCATAAAAAATGATCATTTTTCAATTGTTAGAAACTAAAATCAATCATTTTAATTCTAAGGGACTAAAATTTTACATCAATCATATGTGAGGGATTATTGGTGCAATTTTTCCAAAACGTGAATCAATTAATTAGAATATCAATCACTAATCATTATCTAATGAGAGATACTAATTAATTATTAACAAAATATCAATTAATTAGTTAGAATATCAATCACTTTAAAATCAATCATATGGGTCATAATTTCCCCTAAAGGAGGCAAGTCTTACAAGACATTTGACAGGTGTCGAGTCGGTACAATAATAATTACCTACTCAAGAAAAATACAAATTTTTGTATATAACGATAAGCAGAGTCGAATCCACAGGGATTGGGGATAATTCGTTTCTTTTAGAGTCCTGAATAGGGGGAATTTTAGAAAATATAAAAATAACTTAATTAACCAACTAATAAAACAACTAACGAAAATAAATAGGAATTAATCAACAGTAGATACGGCTCTAACTAAAGGTGTAACTTTTTAAACACGGTTCATTTAACTGATCATCAATACAAATATAATTCCATTATTCATTAATAGATTGGTTATTGCCTTCAACAAGTTCTGACAACCAACTTTTTCTCACTTTATCGATAGGCAAAGTACGATCATTGACTATTTCTTTAACCAAGAAACAACTCTAGGTATGACTGTAAAATTTAATTTCTCGATTGCATTAAGAATTAGAAAAGTCAAACCCTAACCAACAAACATGCTACAATGATTTATTTAATTTAGATCACATGTTGACCTTGGTCCCTAGCTTTTGATGATTACAAAACAAATGGATGTTGCTAACATCTCCTCAAAAACTTTTTCAGAAATGAAACAAATCAGATTCAAAAATTAAGCACATTTGAAAAAGACAGAGTATGCTGAACCTGTCGGACGCTCAAGAAGACAGTACCGGACGTCCGATAATCATTGCACAACTTCGGACGCATGCTTCGTACGTCCGATAAGATCCTTCGAAGTCGACGAAACTATCGGACGCTGAATATGTCTCTACCGGACGTCCGATAGAAACAAGATAATTTCTCAAATCTCTTTGTTTGCTGTCGGACGCACAAAAGGCTTGCACCGGACGTCCGAAAGAATTGAAGAAAATCTCTTAAACTCACTGCCTGCTGTCGGACGCATAAAACAGGGCTATCGGACGTCGACACTCCAACGGTTAGTTGACTCTTCAGCTACTTTCTATCCGTTGGATGCATTAATGAGGCACTTTCTTGATCCTATATAAATAGTGGTTGGTCAGATTCTTCAAACAACTTTTGCACACTGAAGATACAAAAGATCTAGAGTGATTTTAGTGAGAAAATACTCTTCAAGGAGGATTTGTAGTCTTAGTGGTGTGAGGTTCATTGTAAGCTTTTCATTTGTGAGTGAATACTTCATGAGTGTAGCTCTGTGAGAGTTGTTCTGAGGGATAGTAAAACGTCTTGGCTTGACCGAGTGGAGTTCGGGGCAAGGAGGAGGTGAACCTTCCTTTGTACACAAGAGTGATTGTAATTCATCAATTTGAAGTAGCTTGTTTGAATTAACCTACAAGCTCAAGAGGAGTTGGGTAGTTAATTGATTTGCTATTCTTTTCTTTTTATTTACTTATTGTTACGTTTGAAATCTGTACTTTGTTTATCTCTTCTACTCACAAGCACTTGTGCTTTCTCATCTACTGCTCCATTGTGTGGTCGCCTAGAAAAGAGGGTTATTTTCGGGCCTTACAATTGGTATCAGAGCTTAGTCTCCTAGAGATTAAGCTCAATCGGCTTTGAAGTAAAGATGATAACCAACAATGCTATGTTTTTTGAAGGACATTCTGTCATTAGACCACCTATGTTTAATGGGTCAAATTATGTGAGTTGGAAAGAAAGAATGATTATTTTTTTGCAATCTATTGATATTGAATTGTGATTTATTATTAGTGAAGGTCCATATGATGCCTCTCTTATAGATGAAAATACTCAGAAATCTAGACCAAAAACAAGAAGTGAACTGACTGCTGCGGATAGAGCTCATCTCACATTAAATGCAAAAGCCATGAATGCGTTATATTGTGCTTTAGACTCAAATGAATCTATTAGAGTCAAAAGCTGCAAGTCAGCCAAGGAAATTTGGGATAAACTGAGAGAAATTCATGAAGGTAGTGAGAATGTTAGAGAACAAAAGAAGTCTATTCTAGTTACAAAGTATGAATCCTTCAAGATGCAACCTCATGAAAACATTGATGAGATGTATTGTAGATTCAATGACCTTATTAAGGATTTGGAGGTGTTGGAAAAGGAATACTCTCTATGTGAGAAAAACAAAAAAAATTTGAATGCTTTATCGATTGGGAGAGTAAAGTAACTGCCATTGAGGAAGCCAAAGATCTAAATATCTTGTCTATTGAATCTTTCATTAATTCACTGATTTCTTATTAGCTAAAACTCAAGTTCAAGGTGCAGGAAGAAGAAGACACAAAAGTGAGAAAGAATATTGCTCTGAAGGCTTCACAAGATGAAGATGATACAGCCTCCGTGAGTGAAGATGACATGGAAGGTGATGATAGTGATATTGTACTCATCACACGAGACTTCAAAAGAATACTCAACAAGAGTAGATTCAGAAAAGGTGGACCTAGCAACTTCTTCCCGAATCAGTCCAACAACTTGAGAAACAAAGGGAAGTTAGAGTTCAACAAAAAGCAAACTGATAAGTGCTTTGAATGCGGCCAACCTGGACACTATGCAAGTGAGTGTCCAGTGATGAAGAAGAAAGAACGAAGACAATCAAGATTCAACAAATTTCAAATCACATGAAATGAGTGCAACTTCAATGGTGAAATTGAAGAGGATGAAGAATCTGCTCAATTGGCTTGTATGGCCATTGGAGATGATGAGGTAATATCTTATAACTCTCAATTTGAAAGTGATGATGAAACTGATGATGATCTTGAATCTTTCATTATAAAATTGCATAATAGTTTGAAAGAATCCTATGCTAGAAAGTTAAAACAGAAAATTAGTTTTTTGTTTCGAGATAATGCAAATCTTTTTCAACAAAATAAAAAGTTGAAAGCTGAAAATGATTACTTCAAAAAGAGTAAGACTGCTTTACACTTTGAGCTTGATAGAAAAACAAAGCTTTGTGAATTGTTCAGAAAGGAATAAGGTGATTTAAAAAGAAGAATTGATGGTCTAAATGAGTTGCTTAAACACAAGAAACAAGTCTGTTTTCAAAAGAATAGGTTGAATTCTAATTCCAACGAATTTGCTATTTATAAGAGAAGACAAGTAAGATTTATTAAACATGTTCATATAAATAACTCTTTGGTTATGTGTAATTTCTGTTGTCAAAAAGGTTACATGAAAAGTGATTGCTATGTGAGAAAGAATATAAAAAGAGGCATGAAATGCATGTGGATAGTTAGACATGATACTAACTCTAACAAGTAGGAGATATTGGTAAAATTGATGAGATTCTTGTTCATAATGCTTTTTTGCAATTCTCTTTTGACGTTTCTGGTGTTTTGAACTGAGTTTTTATTGATTTTTTTACTGAATTTGTATGATGTCAAAAAGAGTGGAAAAAGAATAACGCTGATCTCATGATGATTTGCTGTGATTGCTGTCATTTCTCTGTTTTTATTTGGACTATTGGATTCTTTGTTATTGTTACTGGTTTTTGGTAGCTGATTTTTACTCTCATCTTATGATGACAAAAAGGGGGAGAAATGGATGCTATGTGTAAGGGGGAGTTATTATGAATTTATAAGCTTAGATGCATTATGTGAGGGGGAGCTTATGCTTATATGCTCAATTTTTTTCTTTCTTCCATCCATTGTTTTGTCATTATCAAAAAGGGGGAGAATGTTGACCTTGGTCCCTAGCTTTTGACGATTACAAAACAAATGGATGTTGCTAACATCTCCTCAAAGGTTTTTTCAGAAATGAAACAAATCAGGTTCAAAAATTAAGCACATTTGAAAAAGACAGAGTATGCTGAACCTGTCGGACGCTCAAGAAGACAGTACCGGACGTCCGATAATCATTGCACAACTTCGGACGCATGCTTCGGACGTCCGATAATATCCTTCGAAGTCGACGAAACTATTGGATGCTGAATATGTCTCCACCGGACGTCCGATAGAAACAAGATAATTTCTCAAATCTCTTTGTTTGCTGTCGGACGCACAAAAGGCTTGCACCGGACGTCCGAAAGAATTGAAAAAAATCTCTTAAATTCACTGCCTGCTGTCGGACGCATAAAACAGGGCTATCGGACGTCCGGCACTCCAACGGCTAGTTGACTCTTCAGCTACTTTCTATCCGTTGGATGCATTAATGAGGCACTTTCTTGATCCTATATAAATAGTGGTCGGTCAGATTCTTCAAACAACTTTTGCACACTGAAGATACAAAAGATCTAGAGTGATTTTAGTGAAAAAATACTCTTCAAGAAAGATTTGTAGTATTAGTGGTGTGAGGTTCATTGTAAGCTTTTCATTTGTGAGTGAATACTTCATGAGTGTAGCTCTGTGAGGGTTGTCCTGAGGGATAGTAAAACGTCCTGGCTTGACCGAGTGGAGTTCTGGGCAAGGAGGAGGTGAACCTTCCTTTGTACACAAGAGTGATTGTAATTCATCAACTTGAAATAGCTTGTTTGAATTAACCTACAAGCTCAAGAGGAGTTGGGTAGTTATTTGGTT
Source organism: Coffea eugenioides (assembly GCF_003713205.1). NCBI lineage: Eukaryota > Viridiplantae > Streptophyta > Magnoliopsida > Gentianales > Rubiaceae > Coffea > Coffea eugenioides. The sequence continues at coordinate 19,494,101 of NC_040037.1, forward strand.
TGCTATTCTTTCCTTTTTATTTACTTATTGTTACATTTGAAATCTGTACTTTGTTTATCTCTTCTACTCACAAGCACTTGTACTTTCTCATCTACTACTCCATTGTGTGGTCGCCTAGAAAAGAGGGTTGTTTTCGGCCTTACATCACATGTTTCCCTAATATGGGACCAATCACGCTAACAATTACGGATTCAATTACGGATTAACCAATCTAACAATTATGGATTCAACCGGTTAATTTGACAGTAGATTATTGATTAATTCGAATATTGGGCCCTTGACATTCAAATAACACAATAATCATAAGAAGTTAAACAAAAAAATGTACGAATACCAATGAATAAAAGAAATAAGTAAAATAATTCGATCTTACAAATGTTTGGAACTGAGTCTTCAAGTTGACCTTCGACAAGAAAAAGAAATTCAGCTATTCTCCATTGAGAACAACCCAAGCAATTCCATTGAAGAAAATTGCGTGAACGTTCAAAAGAAGAAAACTCGAGAAAAGACGAACAGAAAGGCCAAGCGGCCGTTCTTCTCCTCTCTAACAAAAGAGTCACGACTCGTTTTTTATTCTTTCTACCCTACGAAGTACTAATCAAACGGGAATCCGGCTTCCCTTATTCTTTGTTTCCTACTTCACTTCTACTACTCATAATAAAGGCCTATTGCCTAATTAGAAAAAAGGAAATAAAAATAATAATAACTCATGTTTCCTAATTCAACTCTACAACTAACAAAAATAATTAAAGTCTTCCAAATTCCACCAAAGATATCCGTATTTAACTCGAACTAGGAAATCTCCATGCGTGATAAATTCCTGAGTCTTCTGGACTTGAAAGTAATTTTTGAAAAATCACCTCTTTTATCACTTTTTGCTCCACTTCCCTACAATTAGCACCAAATACAAAATATAACTAGAATCAATCAATTAATACAATATTTAACTAAATCAAGGGAAAAATAATTATAAATTGAATAACAATTTTGCACCCTATCAATTCCCTCCATACCTAGATCATGCTTATCCTCAAACTTGAGAAACAACAAATCAAACAAACAAGTTCAAACAATGGCTTTCACTCAAATTACCCATTGCCAAGATACAATTAAAACACATGTCAAGCACTAGTGGCTAGTCTCCAAGATATCTCTCTGGTTAGCTTTTATAACTTAAGACTCTCCCAATTTCTGACTAACCAATCTAAGGATATAAAATATTCAACTAGCATTTGTTAGCAAATGGTTCGACTGTTAAGCAAAATATACTTTGACATTTTTCACTATTAGCACATTTTTTTTTCTTTTTTAAAATATCCCCACACTTGAGTTTTTTTTTTTTTTAAATTCGGGAGAAAAAACTTAGTCCTTAACCATTCAAAGCTTTTGACGCAAACTCTGACATCTACTAAATGAAGGAGCCCAGTTACTCAACTCTCATCACTTAATGACCACATACTCATAGCTATCGCCATCTTTTGACGTGAAAGTCGGTACTTTTGGCAAAAATCCTCGGTTACTAGGCAACGATAACCAGCGGAGTATAACCAAATATGATTCACATATTAGCAACAAAACAAAATTAAAGATAACATCACAAGTCCGCTTCATCTCCCAAACATGGAGAACTAAGATTACTAGTTGAACCAATTTACATGAAAAATGATAGACAAATATTTACAATACCTAGAAAAGTTAATCAAAAATGGTAAAAGTCACAAATCTCAAATATTCGCCAGAGAGATACGCTTCAACTTAACTATGCTATACTTGATACATTAACACATAAAACCTTAGCAATAGAAAATTTTGAAATATCTACCCATTGTTAATCAAGAATAACCACAAAAATATGCAAGAAGTGGCAAAAATTGGATAAAATTCGACAAAGTTGAACAAAAATTCAAACAAAAATGCCTACACTTGTACTTTTCTAATATAATATCATATACTACCCCCCACACCTAAATCTTACATTGTCCCTAATGTAAGAAATAAAAAAAATAAAAATAGAGGAAGGGAGCAATGAAACTTCCCTGATCATCAGGGGGGCTGTGGCATAGCTATAGGTGAGAGGCAAAAGACATGTGAAGCTCTACATTAGCCAACCGATCATCCATTTGATGGACTTGTCCATGCAGGTGAGAAATCTCCTTTAGTGGTGCACCAATTCAGCAGACAAATTTTAGGGGCTACGATTGCCGACGGTGAAGCAAATTGGAGGGGGATGAAATTGGTCTAATAGCAACGGTGACCTTCCTTGGGACTTAATAGTTGGTGGTGAAGAAAGACGAACAGCTATGGCAAAGAAAATGGAAAGAGAAGAAAGAAGAGAGGAAAAAAAAAGAAGAGAGAAAGAAAGGAAAGAGAAAAGGAAAAAGAAAAGGAAAGAAAGAAAGAAAAAAAAATCTTTTTGTCTCTCTATTTTTTTTTTTACTTCTCCTTTGTTGGAACAAGACGTGGGCATGTTTTGTTGGTTGAAACTTTTCTGATGATAAAGTTGACTAATTACGAGTTACAACGTGTCCTCTAGGTGCGTGCGCGTCATGTTGCCTTGTCGGCCTTCAAACTCGAAACATGAGCTCTCCGGCAAGTAGCCGTGGGCACTGCATGACGGTGTAAATGTTTCTGATGGTGGAGCGAATTATTAGCGCATTACCACGCGCCCTCTACTCATCGACACGTCCTGTCGAGCATTGTTGTTAAACTCGGACCAGACCGGCCGGTTCGACCAGTCGAACTGCAAACTGGCCATTCATCCTGGCCGAGTTCTTCTAAAAACCCCTCTGTTTAATACTCGGTCAAACCTAGTCAAAAATTGGGTTGAACTGTGAACCATTAAAACTGGCAAGAATCGGTTTTTTTTTTTTTTAATTTGTCTTTTGTTGACTTTTCAGGCTTTCACGAGTTATCCCAAGCCAAATTCCTAATTTGACACCCCGGACTTCATTTCACTCCGGCCCTAAATTTCTAAAATCTCTATCGCTTTGTTTCTATCTTCTTGCCGCCGCCAATCTTTGTCGCCATTGCCGACGGCACATCTGAAATTCCCAAGTAAGTTCCTACTAGGGAGTACAAGCGCTATACACCAATTTCCAGTCTCCTCTCCTACTCTTTGTCCAAAGAGTCCAAACCTAACTCCCTATATATTCTGAATCAATTCCTGCTGTCTTCTCCGGTTCTCCATCCGATCCTCGGCAGAGTCGCAGAAGTTGGGAAGGTTGGTTGAAAAAAGGGTTGGAGTGATATTTGTTTAATCAAGTAAGTTAATGTTCTGCAACTGACTAATTTGGTGCAAACTGTGACAGCCCCACTTTCCCCTAAGGCGAACCAAAGAGGTTAGCGGACTGCCTGCCCAGCTCTCGCCAGGACTAACGGTGCAGTATAGAGCAATCTATTGCGTTCCGAAACTTATAACGCGCGTAAACAAGGCAAAAGGGCAAAATAACCCAAAAATAAAAAAATGAAACCCGGAGTCGGTCATGAATAGTAACCGACCCGTCCGAACCCAACCAAACATCGAAATACATATACAACATAGCATTAAGCATTTACAAGCCAAAATGGCATTTAAAAGTGATATAAAAGTCACTACATATGTGGTTTGCCCAAAACAAAAGTGAAAACGGCCCTAATGATACATTTAGGGTCCCACTTTATATACAACACAAAAGAGACATTCATCTAGTTCATTCGGCAACCATCTATCAAGATATATTCCAAAAAAATCATATTCCTGTAAGGAAAACAAAAGGAACGGGGTGAGCTAATTGCCCAGTGAGAATACAACTCAAACAACCAAGTTCATAGATGCATCAAGTTTAACAGTCCAATTTACCAAAAATAAGTAAAGCCACACATCAATAATGAGGATAAAAGGATACGGGTGGCTCTCAAGAGCCCTTTTCCTCGTTTGCATTCTTGATCGAATCTCATTGACTCTCCGTCAATGTTTAAAAGTAACCAACCGTAGACTCCACTTTACTCCCATTCCATTCCTCCTAACATCCCCCAACCGGGCCCGCAATCCAAACACATGCATTGTGGTATTACTCGAGTATACCGGAATCGAGAGTCTCTCATACTACAAGATTCCTTATAACTTTACCCAAGGCTCATTAATTGTCACGACCAAGCCCTTGCCGGCTCGATTCAATCAACTACCAATGGGGTTGAGCTCTTTGATAACATTTGTAGTCGTTGGATACTCGTCCGATCGGCACCAAGTCATGTATTTCATTTCATATAACATTTCATATAACATTCCAATAACTTTTCAATAACATGCGAAACAATAAGTGAAAGTGATAAAGTACACTCTCACTTCAATCAATTAACATTTAACATCTCAAGTTCAAGTATCAAAGTCATATAATAACACATAAGTGAGTAGTACACTCACCACGCTAGCAAATGTGGTTTCAAGCACTTTAGTCAAAAGAACGTTGTGCACCACCGTCACGCCCTAAAAATCATGCAAACAAGTACCATGAGACTCTATAACGAGTCATAAACCAAAGCCAAACATGAACCCAATAGGGTTCCATAAGCATATACAAACAATCAAGGAAACCAGAAATTTCGGAAATGTAACTAACTTGGCCCTGAAAAAAACAGTTTTTGTCCTCATTTTGCGGTAATGGCACAAATTGCACTACGCTTATCGGATGAGGGTGAAAGACCCACCATCTTGAAGCTAAAAGACAGGGCTACAACATCACAGGAGGTCACTCAACCCATTTTTGAGTGAAAACTGGTCAAAAATGCAAGATACTTCATCAACAACATAAAACAGATTCACCAAAACGCATTCTAGTGGAAACATCATAACTCAGGATCTACAAGTCCAAATCCAGAAATTCAAAAACTAGATGAAAGCTAAGATACAGGGTTAAATGTCATCAGAAGGCCTCAACATCCAATTCGGAATCAATTCCAGCCAAAACAACTAATTACAGGCGCAGTTCTCACTTTCGGGTAAAACCAGAACAGCAATAGTAATTTCGACTTATCTCATTCTACACTACTCCAATTGACCTGAAATTTTGTAGGCACCTCTAAAATGTCATTCCCTACAACTTTCATGTTTTGAGCTAAGGAGAAATCGGCCTCTATCTAGGACCTAAAATTTCGGACAGAATGTAGCTTCAAGAACCCTAGATTTTTCAATTTTCTTCCAAAACAGAAATTGGTTACAATTATCTATCATATACACCTACTAGAGTCATTAAACATCAGTTCCCATCATCAAGGATAGCCACAACATCACATTCATATTAAACCAGAAAATTCATCAATAAATTGAAAACTTCACCAATTCATCTCAAACCAAGAAATAAACCACAAAATTCATCACTTTAACTACCACTAGGCACTAATTAAGCTTCATTAAGTGAAGGAGAAAGTTCAATCATCACTCACCTAGTAAACAAGAGAGGAAGAGTTGCTTGTCCTCTTAGCTTCCCAAAACACTTCACCAAACCACTTACTAACACCTAAAGAAGAGATTTTATGGAGTAGAAACAAGTCTAAGTGATTGCTTTGGATGATTTGCACTAGATGGATGCCAAACTTTGAAGAGTTTTTATTTCTTCTTTGCTCAAGGTGGCCGGCCACAATGGAGGTAAGAAATGGTGATTTTTGTGATAATTTTTGAGATATTTAATCAATTGGTCAAATAAGTCAAAAAGGTGAATAGTTGTCATAAGTTACAACCACTCTTAAGGTGACACTTGTCACTTCATTTAAAGCATCTCTATCCTTTAAGTTCCTCTCACATCAATCACATCTCAACCTCTACTTATCTCTTGACACCCGATAAATTTCACTCAGTATCCGGAACTTAACCTCCTTTGGCACTAGCGGGTCCCACGTCCGTTATATATCCTTAATTTTTCAAAAACTATCCAATACTAGAAAAATCATCTAAAAACTATATCTGCTCATAAAAAAAATATCTAGAAAATTTTCCTACTAAAAAAAAATGCAGAAAACAAACCATTAAATAAATAAAACCCTAGAAAATGGGAAAAGTACGGGTTCTCACACAAACTAAAATGTTCACTTTTTGAAGATAAATTTGCTTGTGCTACATAAATGCATCCTTTAAAAGTCAGAATTGCATTATTGGGGTAAATGCTATCTAATTTTGATGTACAGATTCATTAAAGTATAAGAAGAAAGGGAAAAGCGTAAATGACCAGTAATGTGGAAGCATTCACTAATTTAATTTCATATGATCTATTTGTTAAATTTCAGGCAAAACATGTGCAAGAGCTTTATTAGGGACTTTTTCTTTAATTCTTTTATTTGAATTAATGGATTTCATTTGTTGCTTTCTATGTGTCTGAGGAAATGTAAAGTTACTGAAAATTTTGGGATGCATCTCTTTTGGTAACTCCATTGTTGCTTCTTGAGATATGCAGAAATCAGGATGGCTACTTTTAGTCTATACTTTTAGTTGGAATTGTAGAAACTAGATAAACTATTTTTTTAAAAAAAAAATTTTGGCACAAGTAATAGACACTAATTAGATTTTAGACGTTGAAGTTAAAAGCTACCTCTTATGTTGCTTGAAAGTTGAAATCAGTGTTCTAGATTGATATTTAGCATTCACTTATCACTTTCTTTTCTTTTCTTTTTTTTTGGCATTCTTGTTTTTCTTTTTCTCTTTTGGCTTAACTGAGGTAGGACGGAAGTAGACTGCTAAGCCAGTTCAAAGGTTGATTAATCATGTAGAAGACTCAATTGATTGACCATGCAACTGAAGATGTCATCAAATTATGTAAATGTAGCGAGAATGTATTAAACTGACTTTTACTTGTTTGCTTTCTCTTATCTTTATGTATCACAGCTGAATACATATCAATCTAAGTACAGCTTAGTATGTACTACAAAGTCTTCCTCAAAATTGCTTAACAATCTTTGGAAGCAAATTAAGGATGTTCAAATTAAACATGTGCAATTTGGTGAATTGGATATGGATTTGGATCACTGGTTTTTGGTTATATTTTGTAAATTTGATTTGCAGGAAAAAGATATATATATATATATGATATATTTATGACGTCATCCGATTCGACCTCCAAATAACCCCGATTGAACTCATTGACCACCATTGACCCTTGACCCCTGAGTTCAGCCGAGTCGATGTTCGGTCCGACTCTGAAAACATAGCTGTCGGGAGGAAGTCTTCTGACCATTGAAACAAAAAATAAAAATTAAACACACCAAATATGAAAAACATAAGATAAATATAATGAAACTAATAATAAAAATAAACTAAAAATTGAATTGGGTAGCCTTCCAATAAGCACCTTTCTTTAATGTCTTTGGCTAGACATTGCTATGCTTGTTCACGGAGGATAAAATCTTATAGCTCGTTTTAATGTTTCATCCTCTATATAATCATGGTAACCCTCGTAAATAGAATGATTTTTTAAGCATACTAGTTGTTTTTTTCCATTGACTAGTAGATGGCACCAAACAGTTAAACAGTGAGCTTAATTCTTCACTTGCTCCTCCATCACGAACACTTATCGGTTCAAGATATTTAGCTATAGCAACTCCTAATTTATTCCTGCCATGAAACTCAAAAATTTCTGATATACCAAAATCAATCGCACTAGCAGAAATTATAGAATAAGAGACAGGGTAATGTTGGCTAGAGAATGGAGAAGATGTCACTATATTTGAGTTGTTCACTGGATTCATCCACTTGAACAATTAGAGATTGGGGTTTTATTTTTTCATTCTCAACTTTCTTTTCAACTACATCTGTAGATCCTTCTCCTGGGGACTCTTGCAGCTCCTTATCACATGTTAGGGTAATTGTACTCTCATCTTTCTCAAGATCGATAATAGTCTATAAGAGCAATTCTTCACACATTTGAGAAGCCAATTGCATTGTTCTAGATGTCAATAGACGCACTCGATCCACCAAGTTACGAATGTTCATTTGTGTCTCTTGATGAAATCAATATGTGTTAGTAGCTAGTGATTTAATCATTTCTTCAAGAGACATACCTGACGTGGATGATGTTCTTGAGACTCTTGTTGTTGAAAATCTATTGGCCCTGTCGCATAATTAAAATTGGAATTATCTCACCATCCTTGATCATATTCATTTGAATAAGGGTCATACCACGTTTGAGATCGGGGTGAAAAATTCTCAAAAGTATTGATTGGGGCATTCCGGCCATCTTGAAACACGGGGCACCTATCAATTGAATGATTTGAGGCATAATAGAATCCATAAGTTGCAATAGCCAATCTTTCTCCAGAAAAGGTTAGTGTATCTAAATATTGATCACTAGAAAATACACGAGTCTCATTACTCCTCCTAGGAATAAAATCCAATCTATCACAAAAATATTGAATGTTAGCAGTCATAAACTAGTAAAAAAAATAATAATAAGAGAAAAAATAAAAATAAAAGTAAGATGAACTCCAAAAGAAACAAATTAATTATGTATCAGACCTCAACAATGGCACCAAAAATTGACAGGTGTCGAACCTGTGCAATAATAATTACCTACTCAAGATAAATATAAATTTTTATATATAATGGTGAGCAGGGTCGAATCTACAGGGATTGGAGATAATTCGTTTCTTCTAGAGTCCTGAATAGGGGGAATTTTAGAAAATATAAAAACAACTAATGGAAATAAATAGGAGTTAATCAACAGTAGATAGGGTTGTAATCGAGTCGAGTCGAGCCCGAGTATCGCCATACTCGATCTCGAGCTCGAGCTCGAGCGAGTAGTATTATTGGAGCTCGAGCTCGAACTAGAAACTTGCTCTCAGTACTCGAGCTCGACTCGTGGGCTCGAGTCCATTCGAGCATTCGAGCCTTATCGAGCTCTATCGAGCTCGAATTATTAAATTTCATTTTCTTGATAATTTTTGAGTGAAAAGTTATTATTGCCCTTTTAAAATTTTTATATAATTTGAAACATTTGGTAAATTCGACAATTTTTTCGGGTATAATGGTAAATTTATATATTAAATAATATATATAATTTTAATAATAATAAATTAAATAATTAAAATTAATATGCTCGATAAGGCTCGTCGAGCCTCCGAGCATCTCTTCTGGATGCTCGAACTCGACTCAATAGCCTTATCGAGCTGCTCGAGCTCGACTCTAACTCGGTTTGACCGAGTTCGAGTCAAGCTTTTGACCGAGCTGCTCGCGAGCAGTTCGGTTCGATTACAACCCTAACAGTAGATACGATTCTAGCTAAAGGTGCAACTTTTCAGACACGGTTCATTCAACTGATCATTGATGCAAAGATAATTCAATTACTCATTAATAGATTGGTTATAGCTATCAACAAGTTCTGACAACCAACTTTTCCTTACTTTGTCGACAGGCAAGGTACAACCGTTGACTTTTTCTCTGACCAAGAAACAATCCTAGATACGACTGTAGGATTTAATTTTTCGATTGCATTAAGAATTAGAAAAATCCAACCCTAACCAACAAATACACTATGAGGGTTTATTTAAGTTAGATCATACGTTTTCCTAACACGGGACCAATCATGCTAATCGCCACTGGCATTAACCAATCAAATAATTACGGATTCCACCTGTTAATCTAATAGTAGATTGTTAGGTTAATTCGAATGTCGGACTCTTAACATTCAAATAATACAACAATCATAAGAAATTAAACCAAAAAACGTACGAATACCAATGAATAAAAGAAATAAATAAAATAACTCGATCTCACAGATGTTTGGAATCGAGTCTCCAAGTTAACCTTCGACTAGAAAAAGAAATTCAGCTACTCTCTATTGAGAACAACCCAAGTAATTCCATTGAAGAAAATTGCGTGAACATTCGGCAAAAGAAGAAAACTCAAGAAAAGACGAACAGAAAGGCCAAGCGGCCGTTCTTCTTCTTTCTAGCAAAAGAGTCACGTCCCTCTTTTTATGGTTTCTACCCTATGAAGTACTAATCAAACGGGAATCCGGCTTCCCTTATTCTTTGTTTCCTACCTCGCGTCTACTACTCATAATAAAGGCCTATTGCCTAATTAGAAAAAAGGAAATAAAAACAATAATAACTCATGTTTCCTAATTCAACTCTACAACTAACAAAGATAATTAAAGTCTTCCAAATTCCACCAAAGATGTCCATATTTAACTCAAACTAGGAAATCTCCGTGCACGATAAATTCCTGAGTCTTCTAGACTTGAAAGTAATTATTGAAAAATCACCTCTTTTGTCACTTTTTGTTCCACCTCCCCACAATTAGCACCAAATATCAAATATAAATAGAATCAATTAATTAATACAATATTTAGCTAAAATCAAGGAAACAATAATTATAAATTGAATAACAATTTTGCACCCCGTCAACATTCCAACCATTGACCTTGAGGAAGCTGGAGGCTTGAACAAACTGAAGTCATTGAGCCGATTATGAAATCAAGCCAAGAATTTGGATTCTTTCAGGTTCATAGTACTGATAATGTTTGAACTGAAAAACTAAACATAATCCTTGATGATGATTGTCTAAGACCATCATTTGGAACACATTATCAATCTTGCTACTCCTAAGTAAAAGCTGTTAGTTCAGGTCATTATTCATGGAGCTTTTGAAGGCTTAATGGAGGAGACAATGAATGTTATCCAGGAATTCTTTAGGCTGCCAGGCTTCTACTCCAACGACAGCGGCATCAGCCAAATTTGCAGAATCTTCTCAAGCACTCTAAATTATCACAAAGAAGATTTTCACTACTGGAGTGATAACATCACACACAGTTGCCATCCTGTGGAGGATTACATTCAATCTTTGCCCGAAAAGCCTACCAGATATCGGTAAAAGCCTCTACGTATGACCCAACTTATTTAAATAAGAATGAAGTCAGCAATTCCCTTACAATGATTAGCACCACAATTCATACAACCTTTTTTGAAGCACGGAAGTTTCTCTTGAGGATTTTGGATCTGATTTGTGAAGGATTGGGACTCATAGGCTACTTTGAAGGTGAGCTAACCAAAGTTCAGGTGTTCTTAGACAGGGAATGCCAGAACACTATGATCTTAATCTCATAACTATGCTTCATCAAGACACAAGACCTGGACTTCAGTTCTTCAAGGAAGAAAACAGTGGGTTGGTGATGAACCTTTGCCTGATGCATTAATCGTCATTTGTGGTCTCCTATTAAATGTACGTATTATCCTGAAGCTCATTGAACTGTAATTCTTGCCAATAATAATGTATATCCCCCTGCTAGGTATCCATCTTTTTCGTAAATGGTACGGGTAATCAGTAATGATTTGTTCATAATGTTGGATCCTTAATCCAACATTGGACTTATATGTGAATAATTATGTATTGCAAACTGTCAATTAAGGTTAAACCCAATTAAAGTGATCAAATATAGTTTGGGTTTAATGTATCTAATAGGATGTGGGCCCTTTTATGTGTAGAAACTTATGGGCTCCTATTTCAATGATGGGCTGAAATAGGGCTCCAAAGGTAACAGGAATGTTACCTATAAATAGGGTTATGGTCCCCAGGTCACAGGTATCGTTTTAGTTGTCGTATTCCCTAATACCACAAAATACCTCTTCCCTGATATCCCATCGTCAGGAAAGATACCAGAGAGAAACTAAAGGCCTCTCTCAAAGGATCGGTGAATACCTGTTGACCTGGAAGGCCACCCCAAATCTCTAGGGATTCAAGTATCAAGTTTATCAATATGGATTCAGGTACGCTTCCGCTATTTTATCGTTTGTTTATTTCTTAATAATCGCCATATAGATCTTGGGTTCAATAGGTGATGGTTTTCACCAGTGGTTAAATTTAGATAACCACCCTTACAAGTGGTATCAGAGCCCATATGGTTGGTTATTAGGAAATAATTTTGTTTTAGTAATTCATAGTTTTTATTACTATTAGTTCTGTTTTCATGGTTGCTAGTTGCGGACTTTGATGCTATTAAATATATGACCGTTATGTGTTCAAGTCTTGTTGATTCACTGGTTTGATCATATATGTGTAAGATCTTGGTTGCTTCTGCTGCGATACATGGATTCAGAACTATGATGTTTCTTAAGTTTATTTGTATCCAATCAGTTTGTTTGATATAATGGCCGATTGACCTTTACATCCGAAGAATTTGTCTTAGCATACGGTGGCTAGTTGGCACATGTTTCGGAATCTTAATTGATTGTACAGTAGAAAGCCGAAACAGAAAGCTTCTGTGGGCCATTGTTTTGCTATGCTAAAAGCCGAAAAAAAAAAAAAAACCAAAATAGCTTCAGAACGAATTGATGCTTCAGAACCAAAATAGCTTCTGGATTGATGCTTTTGGTCTTCGGTCAACTTTTCAATTAGTGGGTTCCACGAATTGTTAGGCATTAATATATTGCTTTGCTATGGCTGCTGATTCATTGTTTCATGTCCTGCCATCATTATTGCTAGTTTCATGTTTCGGCCATTATTGCTATTGTAGTAGTCATGCGGGTTCCACCGAGTAAAACCTATAATTGATTGTACTAATAGTCAATTTTTTTTTATAACCAAATTGGATATAAAACCTTGTATAAAGATCCGGACTTTAATTTGAATCTTTATAGGTTGATTTGGTTAATACTTGAATTTTCTTTGATTTGTTTTTTTTTTTAAGAACAAATATGCTTATATTTATGTTAAAGATATTAGGGTTTCTTTAATTTAAGTAAACCCTAATAAAGTTAAATAGGACATTTAAGCCCTATAAAATTCATATGTGTGGCCCATTAAATATGTTTTTTTTTATAAAGTACTTATGGATTTCAAGAAAATTTTTGGGCTTAAATGTTAATTTTGGGTCAAATTATGGATATGGACCTTTGGTCCAATAAGTCATGATTTAATTTAATTGATTTGACCATGTTTGACCACGTTTTGACCAAAGTTGACCAAAGTTGGCTTTGATCAAAATTTTTGTTTTATTTGGATAATTTTAAATTTGAATATTGGTATGATTATATATATTTTGGAATAAATTAATTGAAATAATATGCCACCAAAGTGACCTCTATTATGGAAATTAATTTATTTTAAAATATAATTAGTTGGGCACTAGTAATTTTATGAATATTGATCGGCCCAAAGGAAGGTCAATATTTAATGAAATTACATGTGTACTTGTGGTAATAAATGCGTGATAATTATTTGGATTTTACATGTGATTTATAAATTGGCCCAAAGGAAAATTTATTTTCGACATGTTATTATTATCAGCATTTATTACTGCACCAAGATATCACTCACTAGTTAATATTTTTGTCCAAAGACGAAATATCAATGGAATATCGGTATCTTGAGATGGGACTACCATTATTTAAATTTATTATTGTTTTGATTTATGTGAGCTTGTTTTAATTATGTTATGTTTTCTGTTCAGTTGCGAATGATCTTACAAATATTACTTCCAACATCAATAATATTCCTATGCTGAATGGCACAAACTTCAAGTCCTGGAAAGAAAATCTCTTGATAGTACTTGGAGTAATGGATCTCGACCTTGCGTTAAGGGATGATTCTCCCCCACCTCTTACAGATCAAAGTACCTCTGATGAAAAGAGAAATAATGAGAGGTGGGAGAGATCAAATCGCTTGTGTCTGATGATCATTAAAAAGGCCGTTCCAGAAGCATTCAGGGGAACAATGTCAGAAACGACTGTAACCGCTAAAGAGTTCCTTCAGAACATTGAAAAAAGGTTTGTCAAGAACGAAAAGGCTGAAGTTAGTACGCTCTTGACACGCCTGGTTTCAATGAAATATAGTGGTAAAGGCAATATCAGAGAGTATATCATGGAGATGTCTCATCTTGCTTCGAAATTAAATGCACTTAAGTTGAAACTCTCCGAAGAGTTACTAGTGCATTTGATTTTAATATCTCTTCCTACACAATTTAGCCAATTTAAGGTGAGTTACAATTGTCAAAAGGAGACTTGGTCTCTAAATGAACTCATCTCACACTGTGTAGAGGAAGAGGAAAGGTTGAAGCAAGAGCAGACAGAAAGTGCTCATCTGGTGTCAACCACTAATAATAAAAGTAAGGGACTTAAAAGAAAGAAGGAAAAAGGAGCTGCAGGTACAGCGCCACAAAAGAAACAACAAAAGAAATCAAATGATCAGGGAAAGAATAGTTGTTTCTTCTGTGGGGCTGAAGGGCATCAAAAGAAGCATTGCACCAACTATCACGCTTGGCGTGCTAAGAAAGGTATGCTTCTTAATTTGGTTTGTTCTGAGGTTAATTTAACTTCGGTACCTAGACACACATGGTGGTTAGATTCCGGTGCAACAACTCACATCAGTGTGTCTATGCAGGGTTGCCTGAATTGCCGAAAGCCCAATGATAGTGAAAGATATATCTACGTGGGCGATGGCAAAACAGTTCAAGTTGAGGCAATTGGAGTTTTTAGATTATTGTTAAAGACCGGATTTTATTTGGATCTCAATGAGACATTTGTTGTACCGTCATTTAGACGGAATTTAATTTCTATTTCTGCTTTGGACAAATTTGGTTATTTCTGTTCATTTGGAAATGGAAAATTTGAATTGTTTCATGATTCAAAATTGGTTGGCTCTGGTTCTTTAATGCACTACGATAATCTATATTTAATTGACACAATTGTCTCATTTAATGAATCTCTGCATTTGAGTACTAGAGGAGTTAAAAGAAAATTAGCCAATGAGAATTCAGCTGCATTATGGCACAAGAGATTAGGACATATCTCCAAACGGAGAATGGAAAGACTTGTGTCAAATGAAATTCTCGACCCCTTGAATTTTACAGATTTTAATGATTGTATTAACTGTATAAAGGGGAAACAAACCAATAAAAGGAGATTTGAAGCCAATAGGTCCTTAGACGTCTTAGAACTTATACATACAGATATTTGTGGACCATTTCCTACATCTGCTTGGAATGGTCAACAATATTTTATAACGTTCATAGACGATTTTTCAAGATATGGCTACATATATCTCATTTCTGAAAAGTCACAGTCACTGGACGTGTTCAAAAATTTTAAGGCCGAAGTTGAGAATCAACTCAACAAAAGAATTAAAAGCGTCAGATCTGACCGTGGTGGTGAGTACTATGGTAGATATGACGGTTCAGGTGAACAACGTCCAGGACCATTTGCTAAATACCTAGAGAAATGCGGTATCGTTCCACAGTACACTATGCCGGGTTCACCCACTATGAATGGTGTAGCTGAAAGACGAAATAGAACGCTTAAAGACATGGTAAGGAGTATGATATGTCATTCCACCTTACCAGAGTCACTCTGGGGAGAAGCACTTAAGACTGCAGCATATATTCTTAACAGAGTTCCAACTAAAGCAACTATCAAAACCCCTTATGAGCTTTGGACAGGGAAAAAGCCCAGTTTAAAGCATCTGCATGTTTGGGGGTGTCCAGCTGAGGCAAGGCCTTACAGGCCAAATGAAAAGAAACTGGATTCAAGAACGATTAGTTGTTATTTTATTGGATATTCTGAAAGATCCAGAGGTTACAAGTTTTATGATCCCACAGCCAAATCAATTTTTGAGACAGGAAATGCCCGGTTCTTTGAGGATGTCGAGTTTGGGGGAGAACATACAGTAAGGGACATTGTCTTTAAAGAGGAATATATTAATATTCCCACAGGTGTCATTACTCTTGCTCAGGACCCTATTCCTGAATTTGATCATGATACAACAAATCAAGACAATGTCGAAGAGCAAACTGTTATAGAAGAACAAACTCTTCCTCTTCAAGAACCAGTGCCATTAAGAAGATCCACTAGAGAAAGGAGAAGTGCAGTGCCAGATGATTACATTGTTTTTCTCCAAGAACATGAGGATGACTCTGGATTGATGGAAGATGATCCAATCAACTTCCGTCAAGCCATGGAAAGTTCAAATTCTCAAAAGTGGATCGATGCCATGAATGAGGAGATTAAATCCATGAAGGACAATGATGTTTGGGATCTTGTCCCATTGCCAGAAGGTGCGAAACCCATTGGTTGTAAATGGATATTTAAAATCAAAAGGGATTCGAAAGGCAATGTGGAAAGATTCAAAGCTCGTCTTGTCGCTAAGGGATTTACACAAAAAGAAGGTATCGACTATAAAGAAACCTTCTCTCCAGTCTCTTCAAAGGACTCCTTTAGAGTTATTATGGCATTAGTGGCACATTTTGATCTTGAGTTACATCAGATGGATGTAAAGACAGCGTTTCTCAATGGTAACATTGATGAGACGATTTATATGGTGCAACCAGAAAACTTTGTATCAGGAGATCCAAAGAATATGGTTTGCAAACTTAAAAAATCCATCTATGGGCTCAAACAAGCGTCTCGACAATGGTATTTCAAATTTCATCAGGTGATCATCTCATTTGGTTTTGAGATGAATTTAGTGGATGATTGTATATACCATAAGTTCTGTGGGAGCAAATATATTTTTCTGGTATTGTATGTTGATGACATTTTGCTTGCCAGCAACGATATTGGTCTATTGCATGAAACCAAGAAATTTCTAACTAAGAATTTTGAGATGAAAGATCTTGGTGATGCATCTTTTGTGTTAGGCATACAGATACACCGTGATCGCTCTCGGGGTATTTTAGGACTATCACAAAAGGGCTATATCGAAAAGGTCCTTAAAAGGTATGGCATGCAAAATTGTAAACCAGGTGACACCCCTGTGGCTAAAGGAGACAAATTTAGTCTTGAGCAGTGTCCCAAGAATGCTTTTGAGGAAAGAGAGATGCAAAAGATTCCTTATGCCTCAGCAGTAGGGAGTCTAATGTATGCTCAAGTATGTACGCGTCCGGATATTGCATACATTACTGGAATGTTGGGTAGATATTTGAGTAATCCTGGATTAGATCATTGGAAAGCAACCAAACGGGTCTTACGGTATCTACAGAAAACAAAAGACTACATGCTCACGTATCGGAAGTCAGATGAGTTGGAGATCATTGGGTATACTGATTCCGATTATGCTGGATGCAAAGATACTATGAAGTCAACGTCAGGCTATGTCTACTTGTTGGCTGGAGGTGCCATATCCTGGAAGAGTGCTAAACAGTCCCTCATAGCATCTTCCACTATGGCTGCAGAGTTTATAGCTTGTTATGAGGCATCCAATCAGGGAATTTGGCTGCGAAATTTCGTCACAGGATTACGTGTAGTGGATGGCATTGAAAGACCACTCAAATTATTCTGTGACAATAAGTCAGCAGTCTTATATTCCAATAACAATAGGAGCTCGACCAAATCTAAACATATAGATATCAAGTTCCTGACTGTTAAAGAAAGAGTGCAGAATGGACAGTTATCAATAGAGCACATCGGGACAAACTCCATGGTTGCGGATCCGCTTACTAAGGCATTGCCACCCAAAATGTTTCATGAGCATACTGCTCATATGGGTGTCGTGTTAAATGATGTATAGTTTTTGTGGGAGTTTGTTATTTTAAATGCTCTTATGATATTTTTCAGTTATTAAGGATTTAAGGATATTTTATGCATAAATAAAGTTTGGATTTATTTGCACTCTAATTTTGGTATGGTTTGATCTCATAAAATTTAAGGTGGACCAGTTGGAAATATGCATGTTTTGGTCACATTACATGAAATTTTCATGCTACACATCCACATCATAATTCATGTCATTCAATTGCATTGATATATGTGATCATTGATGGGTCGAGTTACGAAATTGTAACAAAGGCCGCTTTGATCCTATATTGGTGTAATTGATGGACCGAATTGGTTGCAGATACATTGTGATAATGACAGTAAAGTTGAGCTCATACGGTTAATTGCAAAATATAATTATAAGGTTACACATATAGTCCAAGTGGGAGATTGTTGGATCCTTAATCCAACATTGGACTTATATGTGAATAATTATGTATTGCAAACTGTCAATTAAGGTTAAACCCAATTAAAGTGATCAAATATAGTTTGGGTTTAATGTATCTAATAGGATGTGGGCCCTTTTATGTGTAGAAACTTATGGGCTCCTATTTCAATGATGGGCTGAAATAGGGCTCCAAAGGTAACAGGAATGTTACCTATAAATAGGGTTATGGTCCCCAGGTCACAGGTATCGTTTTAGTTGTCGTATTCCCTAATACCACAAAATACCTCTTCCCTGATATCCCATCGTCAGGAAAGATACCAGAGAGAAACTAAAGGCCTCTCTCAAAGGATCGGTGAATACCTGTTGACCTGGAAGGCCACCCCAAATCTCTAGGGATTCAAGTATCAAGTTTATCAATATGGATTCAGGTACGCTTCCGCTATTTTATCGTTTGTTTATTTCTTAATAATCGCCATATAGATCTTGGGTTCAATAGGTGATGGTTTTCACCAGTGGTTAAATTTAGATAACCACCCTTACACATAATTCCTAAATATCGAGTGGTAACAAACACAAAAACTTGAACAACCATCGCAACGTTCTTGGCTCCATCTAATGATGTCAATAGAACCAGCAGCGGCTTGAACTTGGATTAACATTTTTTTTAAATACCTTCTTACTCCTTCCCGTGCCCTTTCAATCTCAATTGTTACGCACAAAATTTAAGTCTTAAATCTAATAGTGAAGAGAATTCAAAGAGCCATCCCGTAATCACTAGGCCGACGCCAATGGTAACTTGGATCAATGCGTTACTATAAGAATGGTAAATTTATATCACTATATAAGAACGGTAAATATATGGCTGAACCCATGATAATCACACCAAAAAGAGGGACTAAGCCACTACGAAATTCCAACATTATCAGTAAATTGTAGATAACTTAACTATCATTATTAACTATAGTTACATCTTGCAAACAAGATAACGCCAAACCCACCCCTTATTCGGTATCCTCAGGGCATAGTATACAATAACCCATCACTATAGTTACATCATAAACAAAGATATTAGAAAGAATATGGTGTGGCAATGGCATGCAGAGGAAATTTTCTGTGGACTGTGATACCAAATGATTCGGTCATGTCCAACTCGTTTGGATTGATTCCATCAGGTGATGTAAAGTTAAATTTGTTGACCAGTTTTGCCAATGCAAGTTCAATTACTGACATGGCGAAGTTGACACCCGGGCAAACTCTTCGTCCAGCACCAAACGGAATTAACTCAAAGTTCAAACCATGAAAATCTACACTCGAACCCAAAAACCTCTCAGGTCGAAATTCCTCAGGGTTCTCCCACAACAATGGATCTCTTGCAATTGCCCAAGCATTCACAAGCACCTGTGTGCTCGTTGGTACATCATACCCCATTATTTTGACGTCTCGATTCGATTCTTTAGGACCCAGTAATGGAACTGGAGTATGAAGTCGCAGAGTTTCTTTAATCACTGCTTTTAAGTACTGCATTTTCTCCATATCAGCTCGAGTTATTTCTGGTTTTCCTTGAGTCACATCTCTTACCTCAGCCTGCAATTTATGCAAGACTTTGGGGTTCTTTAGAAGTTCTGACATTCCCCAATCCATAACTGAATGTGTTGTATCAGATCCAGCACCAAAGACATCCTAAATAATGGAATCAAAGAAAGTGTTGCATTAGAACATGTTTCGTTTATACAATGGCAATGAGCCTTTATTTCTATTATGTACCAATCCAACTTTATTCACAACCATGCAGTAATCAAACTTTATCAATGAAATGATTTTAAAAATCAATAAATATAAGCTAGCTTGGGCTGGCTGATAGTCCAATAAAGAGCCTAAGGTTTGTGAGCTTTTATAATTCTAACGTATATATGAATATTTAAATGGATTGAGTTTAGATTTGTCAAACCTTCGATTGACAAAACCCAATTATTACTCCATTCACAACCTTTAAAACTCTTGAAGGTTATGAGTCTTATGACAAGGGGTATCAATTTGTCTTCATCAATCCGGGCTTCATAAGGCTTAACTCAACACACTTAAATATTTATATGTTTGAGTGGTTAAAACAGGTAAAAGATTTAGAATTTGACACAAGTTCGATTGTGATTTATATGTTGTACAACTATTGATTTCTTACGTAATTTGATTTATACTAATATAACTTATATAAATATCACTTGTGTATGCCAATTTAGTGAGATATAAGTGTATACCAAATTTAAAAAGTAAGAATAAAACGACCGTATGCAACTACACCAAAATCTACCATACTTGCCTCAATCCCAAAGATTTACTACCAATACAAAGAGATGGAGAGAGAAATTTACCAGGATGATAGCTTTCATAGCATCACGTTCAAGAGCAAAGCCCATAGTCTTTTCCTCATTAATCTCAATCAAGATATCTACAAAGTCTTGGCATCTTGCCTCACTAGTAGAGTCACTTTCAGCCTTTCCTTTCCTCTTATTCATGTGCTCTTCTATCACACCCTCAAGAAATCCGTCAATCTGTTTAACTGTTTTCTTCACTTTAGAATCCAAACCATTGAAGCGATTAACCCATGCAAGCGAAGGAATATAGTTTCCTACATCAAAAATACCCAGTAACTCACCAAACACCTTCAAATTCTCCATACTTTTCCGCCCATTTTCTTCCTCGCTATACTTCCTCCCCAAGGCAACCCTACAGATTATATCATTTGTGAGAATTAAAAACATGTCACTTAAGTTTACAGCTGAGGAAGAACACATTCGGCTGATCTTCTCGATCATGAGTGACGTCTCTTCTTCTCTGACATGTTGAAAAGACTGAATCCTTTTGTTACTCAAAAGATGAAGCATAGAAATGCTTTTTAGTTGTCTCCAATACTCACCATATGGTGCAAAAGCTATGTCCTTGCTTCCGTAAAAGAGTTTATCTGGGATGCCCGATTTAGGCCTGCTTGCAAAGGATAAATCATGGGTTTTCAAGATCTGGCAAGCTGCATTAGAGGAAGAGACAACCAGCATTGGCTTGCTTCCCAGTTCAAGCAGCATGAGTGGACCATATTTTCTTGACAGTGATTGGAGGGAGCGATGTGGAAACTGGCCAAGCTGGTGAAGATTGCCAATAATTGGGAGCTTTGGTGGAGATGGTGGTAACTTTTTCTGGGGTTTAGAAGCAGCATAGAACCATTTGAGAAGGGATAGAAGGAATACGAGCAAGGAAAAAATTGAGAAAAATGAAAGATCAAGATTGATCAAAGCCATGTGGTATATGAGCATGCATTTGGCTGTGATGGTGTTCTGCTTTTATACTAGTTTTTCAAGCTCTTTTACCATAGAAAATCCAATAAATCAGGACCAGAGGGGATGATTAAGTCAATACATCATTTAGGGCACCGTTGTACGAGTACGACCATTGACGGTCCTCGGGTGGTTCATTTTTTGAGCAGTGATATTGGAATCTTCTATATATTTATATCTATACAAATAAATTTTTACAAAGCAATATGTTTATGCGAATAGTTTTATTTTCACAAGTAGATCAACGCAATTAAAAATCAAACTTATCTATGAACATTTTTGTTATTAAATTTGAACAAAATATTTGGACAGCACAAAATAGGTCAAAATAACGATAAAAGTTTTAAAGTTTGATCTAATGGTAAAATTTAATCAATTTAATTTTTTTTTGTATATACATTAAAATCCTTTTCAGTTAATGGAGAGGAGCTTAATTCTTTGTATGTGAGAAAGGTTTCGTAGATAGGAAAATTTTTGGGTAGATCATGTGGTTTATTTAAGAATTTGATAGTCTTTTTCATACCATTTTATCTTGCTTCTCGTGACTTTTTAATGTACTTAGGTAGATCATGTGGTTTATTTAAGAATTTGATAGTCTTTTTCATACCATATTATCTTGCTTCTCGTGACTTTTTAATGTACTTAGAATTTGATAGGAAAATTCTAATTGTCATATAAAAGATAGAATCCTATTTTTCTTGTTAATAAGTATAACTATGAAATGACAACAGTTATTGTCCAGCTCTTTCTTTGGTCATAGTTGTTCGACAAATTTGTCCACTAATAGTCAAATACATTCGACAACTTTGTCCACTAGTAGTTAAATACAATTATACTAAAAGCTATGCCATAATTGATAACCTTGTGGGATGATTGCTATGTACTTAGAACAAAAAATGAAGTGGAAAGATTTTTCTTCAATTGTGGGCAAATCGTTTGCTTTATTTTACTCTGACCTTTATTACATCAGGTTTGATTCGTAAAACATATGGGCGTCTTATTAATATTTTTTCCGCTTTCGTTTGCTTTATTTCTTTCACTTGCAAGGTTCTGTCACATCGGACCGGGACTTGTAAGATTCTTAGGTACCTCAAACATTTGAAAGTTCTTGTGAAAGCCCAGTCAGGACCTGCAACTTCTTCTGTCCAGATTGGTGTTCGTGAAGTCCACAATACTGAAGAACGTCATAGTTGAACACTTGAATAATTGACCAAAACAAGTGGAGCTAGGAGCAAATAGTCAATATTGATAGCTTGCCTCTCCAAGATATTTAAATTTGATAAGAATCTTTTTTGTTATTGTCTTCTACTTCCTTTAGTATATTTTCATTTTTTTTATAGATTTTTTCCCTTAGTTGCTTAATGATCAAATGTTCTTTGTAGATTTTTTTTTTTGTAGATTTTGTTAGATTTTTCCCCCTAGAATTTTTAAGTGCTTTTAAATATATTATTTGAAATATAGTTCAATGAGTACTTATTGTATTCAATAATGTGTGATTTAAAATTTTTAAATGTATTTGATAAGTAACTAATTTGAGCTATATTTGAATGACATTTCATATTATTTTTAGTCACTTTAGCAATATGATAGGAAGAAAATAGATTACATTTGGCAATAATTAGTTTAAAATGTTTTTAAGTGATTAAATGAGGTTTATGTCCCTTTTTACTTGCATTTTATCTATAATTTTTTTTATAGGAGTTGGAAATAAACTTCATTTGGATGAAAAAGGGAGTTGGAAATAAACTTCATTTTATCTATTTATTATTTGGTTATTTGATGCTATTATTTTAAGTTATTTAGCTCTTTAAATCCTGATTAACTTGGTGCCATTAATTGTGATTATCTAAAGGTGTTGTTTCTTCAATGAAAATTGAGATTTAACACTAGTTCAAGAAGTGCTAAATCTAGAGAGTGCACTCACGAGAATAGAGTTGCATCTTTGTAGCTTTAGTGATTCATTTCATGTAATTTCGTAGAATAAATGAACTTATAATTAATTTCATAACCATGATAGTAGGTATGGATTAGTTATAAGTATAGTTGATTCATTACGAGAGTAGATTTCACACGTATTAGAAAATTACAGCATGACTTGCCAAGATAGTTAGGAATCAATAATCCAAAAATAGCCCTTGTATAAGTAGTTAGGAATACCATAATGTAAGAAGTTTTCATTTGTTATTTTTTTGCATAAGTTTAACATAGTTTTATTTCTTTTAATTCATTGATCGTCTAAATAATAGAGAAACTTTAGTAGTGTCGGTAATTGTCCAATTTTTCTCGTGGGATTGACCCGATATATGCCCTAAACTACTAATTTGACCTATATATTTGCAGTCAAAATGGATATAAATTAGATTTAAACTTGTACACATATCAAAAACCCATCAGTATTTATCTCTTTATTGAGCTCATAATATAGGATAAAATGATTAAATTTAATATTTATTTTTTAAATCACAAAAGTTACTCTAAAAGCACCAATTTTTGATATTTTGCTAAAATTGCTTTTAACACCAAAAGCTCTACTTCTAATTTTATGGGATAATATTTATAAAATGCCTTAATTAGCACATAAAAATGCTTTTTTAACCAAAAGTACCGCAACCTCAAATGGGATCTAAACCTATGCCAAGTACTAAATTCATCATTATCAAATGTTTAAACTCTAAGTTGCTTTTTTTTTAAAAAAAAAAAAATTCAATAGAAAAAGGGTGAAACTTGAGAAGCAGGAAGGAAGGAAGAGACTTGAACTCAAAACTAATTCTTCATATTTGGCCTTAATCAAGGACTCCTCACCCAAGTTGCTTCCCTTTTCCTTCTTTTTTTCTCAATCTTTTTCATTTTCACTCAAATTTTCTGCTCCAATTTCTATCCTAATTATAGAATGAAATTTTTATTGCCTAATCTTTTACACATCATGGAAATGGGAAAAAAAATCACTCTTTTTTCTTTGATTGGTAGGGGCTTGAGATAATCTTTAAGCATTATGAATCAGACCTTTCTTATCGCATTATCTTTGTATTTGATTTATTGGATTACATTCTAACCAATCATTATAACCAATTTTGATGAATTCCTAATTAAATTAATAAGAATAGGATAAGGCAGTAAAGAGGCGTGGAAATGAACTTTATATTGTGAAACGTCATCCAGGAACCAAAAAGTCTTGCAAGAACAAAATTTGGACAACAAGAATCCGTATGCACACCAAAAAAATAAAAATAAAAATACTGTCCAATGAATGGATCATCCAGGTGAGGGCTCAAACCTCACTTACAGCGAAAAAAATCTAAGGATTGTGTAATAACACTCCCTTGATTTAGTTGAGTCTGTATATCCACTAACCCCTATCACAGCCTCCTTAGGCTCCCCCTCCCCCTTAGATTAGGATAGAATAGATTATACAAATGTATCGTTGCTGACAAAAAAACAAAAAAAGAATGGATCATCCAACATCGTTTGGAATTGCAGGAATTTTGAAGCTGTTTGACTTCAATCCGACCCCGGCTTCAACTTGGAGAGCCTCTGATCTAGCATTGGATCCAGCCTTGGCCAACAACATGATTTTTGGCTGTCTTCTCATTTTCTTGATTTTTTTCTACTTTTTCGGTTTCAGATGTTTTTGGCCTATAAATAGGTGTCATTAGGACTTTTGTTAGTAGACTTTTAATTAATCATTATTCAACTATTGTTGGTTTATTGTAATTTTCTTGAAAGTTTTCAACGGTTTATCTTGATTCTTTTGAATCGTTCTTGAAAGTTGATCTATTGTAGTTTTCATTTTGAATCTAGTATGCAATATATATATATATATATATATATATATATATTGTATGAATTTTTTTATTATAGATAGTGTGTGAAAAAGATTAATGACTTCAAACTTTTAAGGATGCAATATTGATGATGGAATAAATAAAAAGAATTTATTATTATTAACCTAATTTATCCACCTTGGCTTCCTTCACTGTCTCTCACCATTTACTCAATCTAATTTATTATTATTAAAAAGAATTTCATGATGAAGTAAATAGTCCACTTTGGCTTCTTTCGATGCCTCTCACAAGTAACTTAATCTAATTTATCACCATTAAGAAAACTTAAATAGTAACCAAACTATTCAAGTAGTATAGTTTTGGCCACTAAGTTATTTGTTGGTTTTAAATCGCCCATTCAAACTCACAAAAGTGATACATTAGTAGTCATTCCTTTGAATTTCACCATTAAAATAATTATTTTTCATTAGTTTTAGTTTATTTATGCCAATTCACAAAAAGCTTCGCTATATGTTTTTACACAAAAAGGAGAGCAAGAAAGAGAAAGAGGAAAAAAAATTGAGGAGCCAACTGCTGTCAATGAAAAGGAAAAGGAAAAATGCGAAAGAAAAGCATATAAGTAAAGAATATAATTAGGTTTCATTGGTTTGACTTAATTTTTAATCCTAAAAGTACGGATAAAGCATAATCTAGAGGTAAAGCTAACCGAATGAACCCTCATCATTTTGTGAAACCAAACACATATGGGATAATATCATAAACATCTCCTGAGATTTCTCTTAATATCATGACACTCTTAAAGTTTTAAAAATATCACTTACCTCCCTTACTTTTATTACTTGTGTAACAAAATTTTTAAAAACTGTAAACTATTCTTTCACTTGCTAAATAAAAATATTCTTGAACCACTTTGTTCACTTCAAGAAAACCATCACCTTAAAAACAATCTCCTATAGTACAACCACATCACAATGCTATATCCCACAAAAATATAAATTTGAAAAATAAAAAAATCATTTAAAAAGAAATACAATTGCATCAATTTAATTTTATATGCTCAAAATCGATTTCTTATGAATTTATATTTTTTCCAACATCTTCTCAATTCTTGCTCAAATCATTAAACTATACCAATCATTATAAAAATCAACTTAAAATAAGCAAATAAATCATACCCCACTTTATCACAATTACGAAAAGTAAAAGATAAACAAAATTTAATTTATTGTAATTTACAAATAAAATATTGCATATTCATCCAAAAAATATGAATGAGAGAGAATGATGAATAAAAGGGAAAAAAAGAAAGTGACTTTCGTTTATTTTTAAAATTTTTGAGATTCATTTATTTGATATTTTGTAAATTATGTGTCAAGTGAGAGTTAATATAATATTTTTACAATTACTAGGGAAGATAAGTGATATTTCTAAAACTTCAGGGGTGCTAAGTGATATTAAGAGAAACCTCAAGGAAGGTTTCTAATATCATTATAATATATAAGAAGACGTTTGGAGGGTTACTGTTCATTGGTTTTCATCTGCTCTCTCTGGGGGCATTTTTGTCATTTTAGGCCGTCGCTTGTTCTTTTTGTTACAGCTGGTACAACTGGCTGCTGCTTTTGTGCTAGGTAAGATGTCCCTTCTGCCCTTTGTATACTTATCATAGGGGCTTTGTTGTCCACTTATGTCCTCTGCACCAGATTTATACTTCCTATGTACGCAGCTATCCTCCCTCAAGTTTCAAAAATACCCTTGAAATAGTGCAAAATTTCTTGTATCACTACTTGTCTCCCTTGAAATTCAAGAATGGAGGACAAATATGTAAAGTAAATGCATAATGGCCTACAAGCATTTATGATGGGGAGAGAATAACATATAAGAAGACGTTTTGAGGGTTACTATTCATTGCATTTCATCTGCTCTCCTGGGGGCACTTTTGTCGTTTCAACTTCTTGCTTGTTCTTTTTCTTGCAGCTGATACAACTGGTTGCTGCATTTGTTTAGACATATGTCTTTTCTGCCTTTATTATAAACCTTTCCCGGCTGTTCGACGAGGACGCGGGGCTGGAGCGGTTGTCAGACAACCGCTTATAAACTTTTCATGGCCAAGATGTGGTGGGCCCATCATCAACGGCCAAAATGAAATCGAACAAAATGGAGATGAGTGTAGAGGATTGTTGCTTTAATACAAACTTAACTTTTAACTCCGTTTGGTCTGGCTATTAAGGGTATGAAAAATTCAAAATCAAAATTTGAAAATCAACTTTTGGTACGATCGTGCGGGATTTAAAACTCTTTCAACTTAAAAGATGTGGGAAGAAAATGGCGATAATGGATTTTCTCTGAACACAATACATTGTCGTTGTAGCTCCTTTTGCTCTTCTCCTTTCAACAAGCTCCTTCTGTTCTTCTCCTCTCAACAAATTATTTCGCATAACATAGACATAAATTTTTGTCTTCTTCTCTTCCAACTCTTAAATAAACCCTATCAAAACGGGCATCTTTTCTGAGGTGTGCACAAGATAATAGTGAAGATTTGCTGCAGCAACAATACACGTCGATTTAAGTAGTGGATGACTGAGATAGATATTCATCGAGTAACAAATGCATAGCCGAGACTTGTGAGCGGCCCATCTAAAATTTACTGCATGGTGAACTCTGTCCAAGGTAAACACTAATATTATATGTAATTTGATTGTAATAAATGTGTTATTTAGTGAAGCATGATTTAAAAATTATAAGAAGTATGTCATTATCCTTTTAGAGAGAATGGTTAACTTGTACAATAAAGATCCCGTACAGAATTTCAAAATGTAAATAAGGATGTGTACAAATAAAATAACATAAGCGTAAAAATAACTTAACAATGTGACCAACTTAAATAACTACACAAACGGTATAGATGACAATGTATAGATTTTGAGAATTCTGTCAAACCTTACGCTATGTAAAAGTGTATGAGGCATACATGCATTTGTTATGTTACAAGTTGATATAAAGGGTGTACACATTGTTATAAAGTGTGTGCATATGATTGTAAAGTATATAAATACTGATATTTTACACAAATTGGTTATAATATTTGTTTGAAATGTATATATTATGTAGTGAAATATGCTATGTAAATTATTAGAGTTATGTGATTACCTATTACAGAGAAGATACACATCCAAAAAAATTATTTTACAAAATGTTGTAAGGTGTGTACACGTCATTATAAAGTATGTACATATGTGAATACAAATAATTAAGTGCTTATGATGTGAATAAAGAAATAAAAAATAAATATAATTGTTTGTCCTGAAAAATAATAGCAAAAAATGCTTTTGTCGAATACAGCACAATGGAAGAAGCATTGTGTCCTAAGATCGGCATGGAGTTTCAGTCAGAAGATGAGGCATACAACTTCTAGAATAAGTACGGATTAGTTGTTGGATTCAGTGTTCGGAAAGACTACTTGAACAAGGATAAAGACGGTATAGTTACATCGAGAAGGTACACATGTTGCCGAGAAGGTTTCAAACCACGGTATGAAGGAGATGTAAAACCAAAGAGAACTCAGGCTGAAACAAAAATCGGATGTGAAGCTAAAATGGGGATAATTTTGAACAGAGAAACAATGAAGTATCATGTTCGAGATCTGGTAATCGAGCATAATCACACACTACATATTTCAGAATGTACTCATATGATGCGTTCGCAAAGAAAAGTAAGTATTTCTCAAGGAGCCCAAGCTGAGATTGCAAATGATGCAGGAATATCCTTGAAACAATCCCATGAACTCATGGGAAAAGAGGCAGGTGGATTAGGCAATATTGGCTACACTCGTGATGACTTAAAACGCTATCTACAAATAAAAAGAGAGAGAGGATTAAAGTATGGTGAAACTGGTGCAATGCTACGATACTTTGAAGAACAAAAATTGGAAAATCCGTCATTCTTCCACGCAGAGCAGCTTGATTGTGAAGAACAAATTACAAATATATTTTGGGCTGATGCATCAATGCTAATGGATTATACCTATTTTGGGGATGTGGTTACATTTGACACCACATATAAAACTAACAAGGAGTACAGACCATTAGGCATATTTGTGGGATTCAATCAATTTAGACAATTGGTTATTTTTGGAGCAACTCTATTGTATGATGAGACCATTGAATCATTCAAGTGGGTGTTCGGTACATTTGTAGAGGCAGTTTGTGGAAGGCACCCAAAAACCATCTTCACAGATCAGGATGAAGCTATGGCCGCTGCAATTTCAGCTGTTATGCCTTCAACATACCATGGTCTGTGCACTTTTTATATTAGAGTCAATTTCATGAAACACCTTGGGAACTATTACAAGGATGGTAGTAATTTCCCATATAGATTTGCTGAATGTATGTATGAGATAGAAGATGAAAATGAGTTTATCATGGTCTGGGATGCAATGCTAAAAGAACACAAGCTCGAAACAAATGAATGGTTGTGTGGCATTTATGCATGTCGAAAGAAATGGGCAAAATGCTTCATAAAAGGCGCCTGGACTGCAGGTATGCGTAGCACCCAACTAAGTGAGAGTCTAAATGCTTCCATAAAAAATTATCTGAAACTTGATCATGATCTGGCTCAATTCTTCAAACATTTTAACCGAGTTGTGGATGAAAAAAGATATAATGAACTAAGAGTTGAGTATCACAGTCGACAGAAGCTGCCAATGTTGGGATTGCAACAGACTCCCATACTGATCCAGGCAGCTTCTATATACTCTCCATGCATGGTTGTTGCATTCCAGAATGAATACGATGAATCCACTACAATGGTGATCTTGGACCAAAAGCATACTACAATGCATGTGGAATACAGTGCCAGTCACTATGATGGAGGAAGGGAGAGAAGAGTGATATTGAATCCAATAACTAAAGACATTACTTATAGTTGTAATCTTTTTGAGCAGGAAGGAATCCTATGCTCACATGCTTTAAAGGTGTATGATATGGTTGGAACAAAGTTTATTCCTGATCAATATGTGACAAAGAAGTGGACAAAGAAGGCAAGGTCCGGAGACAGCGTCGATTGCAAGGGTAGAGAAATATCATCAGATCCGTCTCTCTTTATTTCCTATCGATATAGGCTATTAGCACCCGAAATGGTAAGACTTGCTACCAGGGCTGCCATGTCAGAAGCCATTACAAAGTTAGTCAGTAGCGTAATGTCTGAATTGTCAAAGAGAGTCGAAATGCTATTTTGTGGAGAAATAGATGAAATAACATAGAATAGTGCATCAATGGATCTATGTAAGGGAATATAGGTGCAGAATGCAGCTGGCCACTTTGTGACTCTAACGGGTTTGAAGAAACGAAGTGGCAGAAAAACTAAAAAAGTATTGCGTAGTTGGGTGGACAGATTTCATAGGCAAAAGAAAAACTCTAGATTGTCTGAGGCAAGCACTCCTGAGATGGTTAGTACCGAAACTTATTTTTGGACTTACATAACTATATCATTTCAATTGACTCTACTATCATAAGCCGACTGAGTTGTTGTATATTCTTCTCTTGTCAGTCATCAGAATCCTATCAACCTATCCAAAGTCAAACATCAAGCAAATGTTTGTCATCGAATAATTCTGTGGCAGTAAGTAGTTATTTTTATACTTTACATAATGTGCATTATAGTTCACTGTTAGTTATTTAGGTGTTACAAATTAATATTTTACTTGTACACATTGGTTATTAAGGTAGACATATTAGTGATAGGATGTTCATCACATGTTATTTATTTTTGACACAGTAATATCATATTTTGTACATATTAGTTGGTACACATTACGGCGATCTCTTAATTTAATAGCATTTACATGTTGTTGTTTGATGTGTACAAACTGATATATATGTTGTACGCATTGATTGATACCATGTACCACTGGTTATTTTGTTTTGAAATATCGTTATTGCATTTGGACACATGATTACACATTTGAATAAAATTTTTTACAGATTATTAATTTATTTGTTCACATTTATTTTTTCAATCGTACAAGTTACAATTATTTATCACCCGTTGTTTAGTTTTGACATCGTGTTATTATTCTGGTACACGGTGTATATTAGTTGGTACACAGTACGGAGATCTCTTGATTTAATAACATTTACATGTTGTTGTTTGATGTGTACAAACTGATATATATGTTGTACGTATTGATTGATACCATGTACCACTGGTTACTTTGTTTTGAAATATGAATAATTCCATTTGGACACATGATTACACATTTGGATAAAAAATTTTACACGTTATTAATTTATTTGCTCACATTTATTTTTTCAATTACAAGTTACAATTATTTATCACCCGTTGTTTAGTTTTGACATCGTGTTATTATTCTGGTATACAGTGTATATTAGTTGGTACACAGTACGGAGATCTCTTGATTTAATAACATTTACATGTTGTTGTTTGATGTGTACAAACTAATATATATGTTGTACGCATTGATTGATACCATGTACCACTAGTTACTTTGTTTTGAAATATGAATAATTCCATTTGGACACATGATTACACATTTGGATAAAATTTTTTACACATTATTAATTTATTTGCTCACATTTATTTTTTCAATCGTACAAGTTACAATTATTTATCACCCGTTATTTAATTTTGACATTGT
Source organism: Coffea eugenioides (assembly GCF_003713205.1). Taxonomy (NCBI): domain Eukaryota; kingdom Viridiplantae; phylum Streptophyta; class Magnoliopsida; order Gentianales; family Rubiaceae; genus Coffea; species Coffea eugenioides. The sequence goes on from NC_040037.1 coordinate 19,525,733, forward strand.
GTTATTATTCTGGTACATGGTGTATTTTATCTTGTACACTACAAACCATATCATTTGAAATCTATTGCATAGTTACTTCAATCTAATGCATTGGTTATGTGTTATATCCATAGTAGTCCATAAGTTTGTAGTATAACTTTACAATGTATTCATTTATGATCACGTATGTACTGAATTTTGATTTTTGTTAGATTACTTTTGGTTGATTTTTGTTTACATATTGTTAATTCAGTTGAACACGTTGTTATATATTATGTACACATTTGCATCATAATTTTCGTACGACCTAACATCTTAAATTGTGGACACAATGTGTATTTAATTTTTACAAATTAGTTAGTTTGTTGTTATACACAGTGTTAGCATGACTTTGCAACTAATGTTATGTGCTACTCGTGATAACAGCCATTCAGTGAATCAAATTTTGGATCTTCCCCAGTTATTCACTCAGATATGCAGTCTTGTAGAATGGTAAGTCAGATATTACAGTTGTGTGGATAATCAAGATTTTGGACAAATTTACAGTATCTTATTCAGTACAATACTTAATGGTAGCCCAGTGAAGCTGGAATCACTCCTCAAATACTGAGTGCTCAAAATATCCGTATTCAAGATCGTAACAATCTCCCACTTTTGCTTCCCAACGATCCTGTGAGCAAGACAAAGTACACAAGTTTCACCGAATTCTTAATGGTCAGTAATTCTTTAAAAAGCTCATTATTTAGAGTTATTATTTAGAACTATTCTAACCTTGTTACAAGACTATTGTAGGGCATGCTTTTATGAACACTGAACTTTTGATTTAAATAATTTATTGCTTGTTTCAATGATTGCCAGACCCCCATTGTGGCCTCTGTGAAAAGGTCAACGAGCAGTACTCTCATGCAATTAAGCGACGAAGAAGTGCAACTACCTACGATATAAATGGGTAGAAGCTAATTGCCTTCCATGAATATGTATGCTAAGCTGATGTATCTTGTGACCCTTTTGGAACCGGATTGAAACAATGTAATATTAAAATGATTGTTTTACTTTTATATTAGATAGTAGTTTAAGAATTGCAATCAATGCAGAATAGTTTTACACCTTTTACTTCTATTCAATTGATTACAAGAAGTTATATATTCATCGTGGTGTCCCAACCCTGTCTGCCGCAAACAAAAAATGAAGCATGTCCCAACACTATTGAACTTTGCTCCCAACACAAAATTCTATATGTCCCACTAGTAGTAAAAACTTCATAGCTAATGAACTTTGCTCCCAACAGTAATCCCAAAAGGAGATAATTCTACACAACACAAGTACAAAATTCTACGCAACACAACTCATAAATTACTAAATATTTGTCAATCATTTATTACAACTGGCTTTTTCGTCGGGGAGGGATATTTAACAACTCAAGGATGGATTCGGCCCATTCGTTATGCTTGGTTGCAACCAACATAGACACATATTGCACTCGATGCTTCCACATGTTATCCTATCCAAGCATTGAAATAATCAGCACCACATGTTATACATTAGTCATCATAAAAATAATTGCTACAAAAAAATTTCTATAAATCAAAATAATATATATACCTCCGTAATGCGTATGCCTAATCTTCCATTCCAGTGCTCTAGAAATTTCATTATGAACACACCACAATCATAACTGAAACACGAGGTATACATTGTCGTGACAACCAGATTGTAGGACATACAAGTTTTACCTTACCATCCTAATAATATAACTTAGTATTTAGTTATATTTCAAGATAGAATATAAATAAACTCTTATTTACAGGACATATACCTATTGTGTGGAGACTGTTGAGGCACATCTGCGACTTGCAATACAAATCCCTTGAAATCCACCAACTTATCAAATTGTTTTGCCATTATTAAGCCCAAGATTCGCCTCTACAACATAAAAATATAATTTTCCTGATTACACTTTTTCACTAGTTATATAATATAAAGCCATGAAACAGATGCATTAAAAATTCAAGGTATAAATAGTGTTTAGATTTCACCAGTTGTCGTAAGATGTTAGTCTGTCGAACCCGTGATGAATCAACTCGTGAGTCAAGGAGATGAACAATGCTTTGTGCAATATCAAATGAGTATACAAACCAGTGACTTTTGTTCACCACTGGAACCAGTATCTGAAAATATAATGTGTTAAACTTTACAAATGCAACATCTTTGATATAAAATAAAAGGTATTTGATCCAGCAGTTATAAGAGATTGATCACCATATCGGCATTTGTTAGACTTGACGTATTATCTGCTCTTATTTTGAACCACTTGTTCAGTTTCGAATATAGGACATCATCAGACTTTTTCTCAAATCGGTCTATACCTTGAATGGCAGCCTACCCAACAAATCAATGAAATTGGATCGAAAGTCATACGATAGTTAGAAATTGCACGAGCAATTCATACTATTTAATAAACATTGGAATCAAATTTTCTAATAAACTAACAATAAGTGAAACTGTATATGCATGATGTTAGTTGGTGGTAAAAAAAAGTTGGTCATTATACTTACAACAACACATGGCTCAACAATGTACCGCTTAACCTTCATCAGTCTTTTACTCACATCATTATTCAATAATCTTGCATACATATCAACGACCTAAAAGAGGGGTGAGTATAACAATAAAATATTTTAGCATTTCAAAAGGTGAGACTATCTCCACAACTACAGCAGTTAACTTAGTCAAATAAAATAATTTTTCTTTTCTCGTGGCTTACCCTATCTGATACCCAATGCTTCTCCCGCAAGGATTGCATATCTCTTCGGTTAGGGCTCAATCCGAACATAGACACTAATATCTCACTACATTGAACATTGAGTTAACAATGTTAAGTTCAATTATAAATGAATATGAATAAAAATAGCATATTACTCTGAATATTATTGCATGAAAAAAGATTTTACCTCTTGTCTTGCCATGTGAAATTCGCAATCTTCCGGCTACATTGTGTCAAAGTAGCCTGGATTTGGAGCTGATAATCAGTAGACCTGATGAGGGTGTTGTGCCTGTAGCCTGGATTTGGAGCTGATAATCAGTAGACCTGATCAGGGTGTTGTGCCTTGTCGTCCGCAATGTCTTGTGCATTCGGCCATCTTCCGCATCTATATTAAGTCAAGAATAGCAAATGTTTTTGTAATGATCAATTTTTATATCATTTACAAAGTGCAATAACAAATGAAAGCAGAATTTTAGCTACAACATATATAACTTGCCTTCACACTCTCTTTTTTTATATCTAGACCGACCCTTCCATTGTGTTACAGCACATAGCGAATGTTGCTCTACTGCAGCTCCTGATGGGGAAGTTAGACCTGCATCCAAGCAATGAACTTCTGCAATTGCCTTGGCATCATTTTTTCCTTCTTTATCTTCGGGTTCACTTGCCTCATTTTCACCAAAATCCT